>NW_005358435.1:667787-696334 GCF_000412655.1 Myotis brandtii
GAGATGGAACTGGAGCTGGGTGTGCAGCTGGGCGGGGTGCCCTCAGTGCGGGCCCCTCAGCACTCCCTCCTGGTGATGGAGGCGTGTGCCCTGCTGGCCCCAGCTCCTATCAGCAGAAACACTTCGTCACGTTGACACCGATACGCTAAATGAATAAGTGCAGAGCATGGCAAGGTCACCGGGAAGTTAACTGGCGGGACTACAAGGGGCAGTAGACACACTTCAGCAGGGAGGGCCCTGAGAGGTGTGGCAAGCAGGACAGGGCGCTCAGGCCCGTGCCCCTCGGTGCCCTTCAATGGGTGGCCTCGGTGGTGCCCTTGGTGGTGCCCTCAGTGGGTGCCCCACAGTGTACCCAGGAGGCCCTGACAGCTGACTTCTAAACAATTAAATATGAAACTGTCAACAGGGCCTTGTCTTAATAACCAAACTTGAGGCCTTTTATCCCGGAAGATTTATGAAGTAATTTTAAAGAGATCCAAGCAAACATCTGTCAATAAATTGAATGCTGGCTACAGGATTTACAAGCAAGACAAGACTTTCTCATTAAGTGCACATTAACACGGAGGGATCACGGGTGGGAGGAGGCGCATGCCGCCTCTCAGGCTGCCGCTAGAGCACCACCTAACACCTAATGAGGAGGGGACGGGAGGCCTGAGATGCCCCGGGCTCCCGGCCTTCGTCAGGCTGACCGGCTGGGCCGAGCAAGGCTGGATGCTGGCCAGACCCACCTGAGGACCTCACCCGCTGTCTGCTGGGAGCCACAGGCCTCCCGCCCGCACGGGACCTGGGAGGCACCCACGAGGTTCACTGCGCTAACCTCCCCAGTGTAATGAGGTCCCTGACCCCCATGACGGGTAACTTCGGAGGGTCCCAAACGTGTGCTCACAGGTACTTCCACACCACCCATTTCACGTAGGACGTGGTGCTAAATGACATCTCCACGGGGTCTGGGGAAGCTCTGGGCACTTCTCTTTGGCTGAAACGTGCCTTTGATAAGACGTGCAGAGAGATAAGACCTCATCACTCACAGTTACACGTGGCAAAGAGGGGATTTAGAAAAGATCCTGAGGGGCCAGGGGTTCCATACCCCCCTCTCAGCTCACCCCTTCCTCAGGCCCAGACTTCCAAGCATCTCTGCACCCAGCACGGTCAGGGCCACCCGCAGCAGATGCTCAGGGGTTAATGTGGCTGGAAACGTGCAGAGGGAAGCTAGTTTGGGTTGTGAGGGGAGACAATTCTAGCTGGGTGCCTGGCGAAGCCAGAAGTGCAGCTGGATGTCAGAATGAGGAGTTAAACCAGGAAGCCCCTGACTTGGTGGCTGAGGTCAAAGCCACTCTTTACCTTTGGTTTTCTTCATAAAACTCATATTGTAATCTATTATTAAGATATTGTAATATAGCATCGTCTATGGAATATTATACCATATATGTATGTGCTTGTATATTTCCCCTTATCTTTGTCTGTCTCTCCACCTGAATCAACTCTTTATGAGGAAGAGCTGTTTCTGTCTGTCAGTGTCCCGGAGCCTAGAGCACACCTGGCATGGCCCTGTCCAGACCTGGCTCCTAACTGTCACGTCTGAGCAGGGCCATGCACAATCAGGCGACTCAGTAAATATTGACTGAATAAATGAAGGAACAAATGAGTGAATAACTCAGAACCCTGCGATCCAACTAGGCTGAAAAATGGCCAAGTCAAATGTACCCACTTGTGTGAAAATCCAAAGCATGACAGTAGATACTTTTTGTAGCAAGGCTCCTATAAGGATAAAATGCTGAGAAAAAATGCAAAAAACAACTATAGCCACAACAACAGAACCACCAAATCACCAACTCCTGAGGGCATCTATAGCCAATAGGTAGGGTTTAGTGTGAATCACAAGAAATAGTCAAGTGGGTTAAGGATTGGACATAAAATTATCAAAGCAACCAGAGAAAGCGGCCCGCTTTCTGCACATGACACGTGTCGTCATTTGGAATGTCAGTGTAAAGATAACTGATGATCAATTATAATAGCATTTTTGAGGCTCCCTCACATGCCCCCCACTTTGCTACGCCCTTTGTCTGACATTGCAGACGGCCTTTTGACCACTATGTTCAGGTACAACTGAAAGCAAAATGCTGGCCAGGTGCACAGAATCAGACTGATTTGGGTTGAGTGGACAGTGTAGTGGTTCTCAACCTTGGTTGCACATTAGAATCACCTGGGAATCTTGTTAAAACCCTGATTTCTGGGCCTCATCATTAGTAACAAAGAAACAGAATTTCCGGAGGATGAGGCCCAGAAATCAGGATTTTAAAAAGATTCCCAGGTGATTCTAATGTGCAGCCAAGGTTGAGAACCACTGGGAGAGTGCAATGCAGGGAGTGAAGGAAAAGACTGCAGACTGGCAAATGGTGCCACCACCACAGAGCTGAGCAAACAGAGGGGGAGGCGCCTTCGAAAGGCCCTGCCTGGAGGGGCCGCCCCTGGAGGCAGGCAGCCTGCTTTCTCTCATTCACAGTCTCCATCTGAAAGGACAAATTGAGACAGTCTGTCAGCCAGTAGATGGAATATTCAGACACCATTTATTCAAGAACACCAGGTACTGCTCGGGCCAGGCCTTGTCCTAGGGCTGGGTACTGCATTAGACAACATCGACCCACCTCTGTGCTGGGGAAGCCAGCAGTCTGCGGGGAGGAGAGGTGGAGCAAAGCCATTATACAGTAGGTCCTCGGATTACCTCGGAGAATTGTTATCTTTCTTTTAATTTTTTTTTACTGTTTCACTTCATTACTGCTGTGTATGTGCTCCATGTGAGTGACGTAGGTGCTTATGTAGGTGGGTTCCGACTTACGGTGAAAATCGCGTTACATTGTACCATAACAGCGGATCTCCGAGGTAATCCGAGGACCTACTGTATAATGGCTTTGCTCCACCTCTCCTCCCCGCATGATGGGCAAAGGAGTTTGGACTTCGTATCTCTGCCAGTGTTTTCCAAACTTCAGTCTTTGCACACCACTTTCACAGATTTTGTCACAGCTGGTCACTGGTTTAGGGCCAGCTGTTTGTTAAGCATCCCACTTAAGAAACACACTTTATTAAATTTATTTTAAAAGGAGGCTTATAAAATCAACATCATGAATGGAAAATCAGATATAAGATATGCCTGAAAATAAATCCGTTACTATTCAAATAAAATTTATCTATTTGTATATTTCCCCCAAATCAACACCCACGACATTTCAGGAAACGTTGTCTGGAAGTCTGAACCCACAGTATTTTAAGAAATACAGGACCAGGCAGAGCTGTGCTTTGTGAAGATACTTCTGTTGCCAATGAGAAGAATGGATTAGAGACCAGCTAGGAGGCCATGGCATCAACACACCAGAAAGGTGGCGAGGCCTGGATGAAGCAGCGGTGGGGGCAGAGAGGGACCCGTCAGAGAGCCATTCAGACGTAGGCCAGGCAGGACTCTGTGGCAGAGTAGCTGGTAGGGGTGAGGGCAGTTGGCACAGGCTACGTAGGCTCCTTCATGGAGGGACAGTTGCTAACAACTGTTATAATGACTCCATGTCCACAGTTTTCCCCAGAAGCTAGTCTCCAGCTCTCCAATGCACACACAGGTATGTAAGCTCTGGGGCTGCATTCTCGGTGACAGAGCCAGCAAGATCCTTCTGGGGAAGACTGTTTACTCCACACACAGTGTTTAGGATAAGAAAGAAAGAAAGAAAGAAAGAAAGAAAGAAAGAAAGAAAGAAAGCAAGCAAGCAAACCCCATGATTCTGCATCTGTCTGTCTGCCCAGCTGTGGGTGTCACATGGCTAATGGAAGAGCACTTATTGCGGGCCAGTCTCCCTGCATGTTGTGAATCTGACTCTTTGGTTTTTAGCGATGGAATGTTATCATCAATGATAAAGGCAAACAAATAACCACCACACGGTAGCCACAGTGGGGAATTACAGTAGGGGATGGTTTCACCTCATGCATTTATAGTTGTAGGAGCCACAGGTCCCATCGTCACACACAGGTCACACCCATGGTGGTGTGGGGCCACAACAACGGGAAAGCACCCCACATGCCCCCCCCTAAATAATCTCCGCTATGCTAATCAGTTCCCCCTTCATTTTGTTCTGTACATAACAACTGAGCATCTTCACTCAACGAGAAAGAAAGAGAGAAAAACCTCAGCAGTCATTCTAATCAGCAAGGAAGAAAAATTAGGGGGGGAAAATTCAAACATCGTTTTCATCTACTTCCTTTCTCAGTAGATTTTTTTTCAGGTAATGGTGTAATGGGATGCCTTTCTTTGGGTAAAGCAATTTGCATCACTTAAAGGATTGAAAGGAAACTATGATATCGAGTTTACCTAAAGGGCTGAGTGAAAAGAGACCTGAAACTCTAAAGCCAAGAGCAGCACAAGCTGGGGGTTTGGGTCTGGGAGAGAGGTCAGGGAGGAGGCAGCTGTGGAGACCTCAGGGCAGCCACCTGCTTCGGGCTCCCCCTGAAGAGGAGCTTCAGGGTTCTGCTCCTTCAATCAGGGCTAGGAGCGCCGGTGTGTGGGGTTTCGGGGGTTCATGACTATGGGGTGGAAGTGCTCACACAGTGGCCAGCGTGGAGGAAGCAGCCAGTGAATGGCGGGGAGGGCTTTTGTTGTTTTTGTTGCTCTCCATGGTCCATCTGCCGCTCAGGCTCAGGTGAATTTTAAGTTCTGGAAGGACGAGCTTGCCCAGCCTTCGATTTTCTCAATATTTTAATTTGGTAAATTCATGCACTGATACAAGCTCTCTCCCGAAACCTGAGGTACTGGGATTGGAATCCTAAAGCAAACCTACTGAGTGAGCCCCAGGGAAGTCTTCGCTCTCGGGAGAAAGGACACACGGATTGCAATCCCTCCACGCAAGGCAACACTGCTCAGCACTGATTGACATGACGCAGGCAAAACACAGCAGGACCAGGAAGGCATTGTTCGGAGTGAAAGAAGCCGGTCCCAACAGGTTCCTCACCGAGGGCTCCATCAATAGACATGATCAAAAAGACAAATCTATGGTGGAGGATGACAGGAAGGGGAGGAGTGTGACTACAGAGGGGAGGAGAGGAGAGTTTTTTCAAGTGATGCAGCTGATCCCGATGCTAGTTTCTGTGGTCATAATACGCATCTATCCATGATTTAAAATTCACAGAATTGTACACCACCAGAAAAAGTCAATTTTACCATATGATAATTTAAAAAGTAAATAAAAGCATCCAAACACAAATATAAAATTTTTCTTCTTAGAAGATGCATTCCATTTCACACGCACAGACCAAACACACACACACACACACACACACACACACACACACACACACACACACAATCTCCCACAATGTCACCACTCGTGTGTGTGTGCGTGTGCGTGTGTGTGTGTGTGTACCTGAGAGAGAGAAAGAGTGTAAATACCACAGTACACATTACAAGAGCCTGGAGTGGGTCCCTCCAGGTTGATTTGGATTATGGGATGGCGGAGGGGTAGGTAAGGGAGCCTGGGGTGGAACCAGGTGTGTGTGCATGCGTGTGTGTGTGTGTGTGTGTGTGTGTGAACCTGAGAAAGAGTGTAAATACCACAGTACACATTACAAGAGCCTGGAGTGGGTCCCTCCAGGTTGATTTGGATTATGGGATGGGGGAGGGGTAGGTAAGGGAGCCTGGGGTGGAACCAGGAACGAGAGAGTTGAGCATAAAAACAAAGGAAAAGACAAACAACTAAAACATAACAGCAGCGTCTATATCAGGATCTTGTTGATGTAAAATTATGCACATATGCACAGGCACAAGGGCAGAGTTGCACGGATGGCTCTGTGGCGGGAACAGCGAGCCTGGCCCGCGGTGGCACTGAGTGGGAAGAGCGGGTCTCAGAGGGACGTGGAGAGGATGCAATTCCTCCGGAAGAGACAGTCAGACCAGCTACCCACCTGAGGTACACGAAGGAGCTCTCCCCTTTGGAAATGCCCAACCGCCCTCTGTGGGTTTGTAGGCTCTCAAATGGCCAGAGAAGCTTTAGGGTCACGTGGTGCTGTAGGTAAAAGGAGCACGAGATTCTGCAGTATCAGAAAAAACAGACAGACGCTGTTCTCTTTGGTACAAAACCTTCCCAGGTAATAACGCAGCGCGGTTCGCTATTACTTGGCTAATCCACCCCAGCACTCCTGTGGACACGTCAGAGAAAAGGTAATAATATGCCCCACCAGCCGTGTGGCGATGAGACCAGCGCACTGTTCATCCTTAGCATGTCCCAGGGCCCAAGAACACTGCTCTGCATGTCACTACTCAGCGTTCACATCGAGCCTGGCCTGCTCAGCCACGCCCACTTTACAGGCAAGAAAACTGAGGCTCAACCGGGGGCCATTTTATATGAGTAGAATGTGGTTCATTTCTCAAAGTGCTTTCACGGGGGTGTGTGCCTCCAGAGAGTATCAAGGACTTGCTCATGAGACCCGTGGCCTAAATTTTTAAGAAAAAAAGAACCAAGTCTATCAAAGAATGCAAGGACAACATTCTTATAAAAGATCTTATGAGGACAGACTGTCCAAATCTATTTGTTCTGGGAGTCACAGGGTTCGACTAAACAGACCTTTTGGTCCTGAAAACGCCCGCAGTCCGTGTCAGGAATGTTGATAAGGATAAATCAAGAATGCAGAGTGTCACTGGCGCGGATACAGAGCCTGCAGAGTTAGGGCCATTTCCCCGATGCTATATTTGGCAATGTGGTAAGATTCATTGGAACGGCTAGCTATTCAGTTGATTGCTATTGGTTTTCCTCGGAGCACGGGATAGACACAGAACTCGACAGAAGTGAGAATGTAAAGACCCTGTTGTGTAATAGAGCTGCCCATCTGAGCCCTGTGTTCAGGGTGTGCATCCTCGCCTGCTGGCGTCGCCTTGCTCGCCGCCGGTCTGGCTTTGCACAGAAGTCAGCGTGGTGTTTTCTGAAGGCTGCATCACATGCAAGCCCAGGGGCCGGGCTGTGTCTACCGAAGGGTAGCCCACGAAGAACAGATGCCAGCTGGGGAGAAATGGGCTGGCTCTAACCAGGCATTATCCTCATGGCTGTCCATGTAGCCGCTGAGCTGTGGGGACAGGAGATTAATTACAGGAAATGGAGACACATCAAAGGCAAGGAGGCAGCAGTTCAGAGCTTCTGGCTGAAAGGGCCACGTTGAGAAACAAATGGGGGTCACGTTGAAGTCCACAATGACGGTGGTCAGGGCAGAGGGAGGCGAAGTCCGGTTGGAAGAAGGTGAGACGTGGAATCTCAGCCCCAGAGGACGGGCGCTGGTCCAGGGATTCTGGATCCGGACTCACACCCTGGAGGGAAGTGAAGGGCCAGGAAAGCAGCCCAACGAATGGCATAAAACCAGGGATTTTTGCTCTTGTACCATAACCAAACGCTGCTAGCAGGGGCAGGGAGAGGAAGGCAGGCGAAAGGGCAAGAGAGAGGCACACACACAATGAAAGGTGGAAAGAAAGTGAAAAGAGAATAAGAGAGGAAGGATGAGAAAAACAATGAGTCAAAAACTAAAGTTAAAATGAATTTCAGGGATAAATCCTGGTAAATATTTTATATCAGGACACATGAAATACAGATTCTGTACACAAGGAATTTGCTATTTAGTGGATTAAAGTCACACCGGGCATGGCAGGCGATGAAGATACACCTGAAGCAGGGCAAGGCAGGTCCTGTGGTGAGGATACGGCACTAAGAAGGAGAATAGAGAGAGAGAGACAACCGAGAGGAATAGAGAGAGTATGCAAAAGTAGAGAGAATAGAGAGAGAGATAGAGGGGGACTTCTTTTTAAGGAGCGGGATTTCTTTACTTAAGGCTAGCAACAAAACCAATCAGAGGTAGGAAGCACTGATGTACGTCACCTGGATTTCAGAGACATATAAACCCACCTAGCCCAGTGCCTTTCCCAATGGACGGAGCCCTCTCTCAGGATGCAGGACACACACCCAGACAGGCAAGAGAAGGGCCTGCCATGAGCACGAAGTCATGAGCACAGCAGGACAATGGCCCCCGGTCGGAGGGCACACTAGGCCAGAGAGCACGTCCGTCCAGGGTGCCTCCCGCTCACGCCAGGCGGCTCCCAACAGCCACAGGCACCTCCACTACTTCTTTATTCTCAGTCCCTCTCCCTCTCTCTGCCTCCTCTTTCATCTCTGCTTTCTCTCTTCATCTCTGCCCGTTTCCCAAGCTCACCTGCAGCCCCTGGAAGATGGAGGGTGCCAGTGAGCCTCCTTTTTTTTAAGAGTCATTCAGTGCAAATGGGTGAAGAGTAGCAGATGAAAATGCAACCCCAATTAAAGTCCTTGGGCGTCACTATGCACTAACGTCAACATGTTGCTTTAGCAGCTGCAAATGACTAGGAAAAGGAAAGGTAATGTTTTCATATTTTCCCCCTATTCTTTTCCAAAGCCCAGAAACCTAAAGAGACTTCTTTAAAAAGTCACACAGAAGGACTGGAGGCAGAATAGAGAGTGGGAAAGCACAGGCTATGCAGATGTGAAGCTCGGCTGCAAGGCTCCCAACTTCCCCGGCCGGAAGCCGCCTCTAATGAGGGGATGGGATTGATGGGAGACTCATCAGAGGCCGCTGCTCAGCTTTTAACTTAGTTTTGCAAAGCAGGTATTTTTGCAAACAAGAGTCAGAGAATGGCCTCCAGCTAAATTGCCGGAGTCCCTGAAGAGCAAACCCTCTGAGGGGAGAATCACTGAAGAAGAAAATGAAGATGACAAGGCTGTTGCTTCTTAATAAACATGATCACATTTCCAGCATGCATTATTTATTACTTTTCTTTCACTGATTTATTGTCCTAAAACACGTAATCTCATATGGAGGGGGCACACACATGCCTACACAGATGTCCTGGTGACTATCTTGCGTTTCACAAAAAGCAAAACACGAACAAGCCTCCATGTCCAGGTCTCCGTCTGATGTGAATCTGGTTTATCTTTTCCTTCGTCTCACCTCTGTGTTTTTTTTCTCTCTCTATTTGCAAGATACATAAATAGAACAAAATCCTTGTGATCGAGAGGGACATTACTAGTCCCTGCATAGGCAGCTTGTCTATAGTCAGGGCTAGGGGCTCACGACTGCTTATCCTGCAAGGAGTGTATTTCTTCACTTTGCCTGCACAGACTGGGGGCTCAGAGAGTTTTGGTGACTTGCCCAAAGTCACACAGCTGAGCTGGGGTTAGAACTTGGGGGTCTGCCTGCCGAGAGCAAGTTTTAGTTGGAAAATCACAGTCTCTGTGCAAGGCAACAAAGCCGGAGAGGGCAGGGCCCGGGTCCAAACCAGGGTCCAGAATCTGAGATCCGCTCTACTAACCACACTGCTCTTCAACTTGTAAATCCCCCTGACATCAGTCACCCCTGTGACTTACGAAGAAAAGAAAAATTAACTTCTGGCTCTGCCTCTCCCCTGCCCCATAACTTTCCTTTTTCTTTCAGCTTTATTGAGACATCGTTCACACCCAAGGCACATGGCCACTTCCCGAGGCTTCCCTGGCCTTAAATCCCCAGCATCCGGGTTCAGAAATTAACGACCACAATTAAAAGTAAACACACGAAGAAGCCACTACCGATGACACAGAGCTAAACACTCCTCTCTCTCCTTTTGCTGCGGCTCCCTTTCCCTCATGGGAGTCAAGGAGAAACAGGAAGCCACATCTGGAAGAATGAGGAAGGCCTTAGGTTGGCTTCCCTTCGAAGACAGATATAACATAAAGTCGGCACAGAACTTTCTGCTACTGTTGACACGGGGTTGGTAACAACAAATTGAGGGGACCGGGTGAGTCAGATCAGAGATTTGTGCTGAAAAGCAAAAGGCAGGCAGGACTCGGGAGCCAGAGCTGGGAGTGGGGACTGGGCCACCTCACAGGGGCCAGGGGCCTCGAAGGTGCCAGCAGAACCACAGAGCTGCACTGGGTCTAATGACAGCAAAGTCTGAACTGAAATATTGACCTCCTTTCATCCCGTGTATTTTCTCCCAATTATAACAATACATCACGTTCCATGTAGAAAATGTGGAAGTGATAGAAAAATATAAAGAGAAAACACCTATAATAAATCATATGCAAATGCAATATTACATAGTATATCACCTTTATCACTCTTATCTGTAGCTACATCTATCTATAGATATGCTCTAGCTGGAAGTGGGTATAGTATATTATAGAACCATGTTGTGCACACGACTTTATAATCTGCCTTTTGTTCACCCTGCTTACTGTATTGGGAACTCTTTGCTTTATGAGCATGGATTTTTAATAGTGGGTGCTCATCCACTGTGCAGTTTTACCATTAAAAAACAGAACCAACCCCTTATTATTGGACATTGCACTTGTTTCTAAGTGTTTCCTACATTACAAATACTTCCCTGGAAGAAGCAGCCCCTTCTTCCTCGTTACCCTCGACCTCAGTGCCGTGTGTTTGGCTGTTTCCTTTAGGACACTCGGCACTATCTTTAGTGGACATCCTACTAAATTCCTACAAATGGAATTACCATGTCAAGGGCCACGGTCGCTTCAAAGGCATTTGCTATGTTACCAAAATGCTCTCCAGAGGGTCCGACCAATTCAATTCCTCCTGTAGGACATGAATTGCTCAGGCTCATTTCTCTTGAACTCCCCAATACTAGATATTAACATAAAGATACATTAATGATTTGCTAGCCAAAATAATAGTAATAATAATGATGATGGTACTTTGGGTTTAACTTTCATTTCTATTTTTTAAAAATATTTCTTATTGATTTCAGAGAGGAAGGAAGAGGGAGAGAGAGAGATAGAAATATCAATGAAGAGAGAGAATCATTGACCAGCTGCTTCCTGCATGCCCTTCACTGGGGATCAAGCCTGCAACCTGGGAATGTGCCCTGACCAGAATTTGAACCATGATCTGGTTCATAGGTCGATGCTCAACCACTGAGCCACGCCAGCTGGGCAATTGCATTTCTTTAGTAACCAAGTAAGGTATATTAATACATACACACCAACATTTTGTAGCAAACTACTATCTTAAAATGTGAACAAAACAAAGAAAGAACAATAATAATAAACATGAACTCCCATGGTGCTGGTGGACAAAGTGAATATCTATCAGGAGACAAATAAGGAAACCAATACCCCAAGCAGAAGTGGGGTTGTGAGTGGCTGGTTGATGCTAAAATTATCCTGTCTTTCCTAATAGTCGGCACAGTTGAGCTCATAAAATCCCAGCTATGGGAAATGCATCCTAACTGGAATTGAGACAATGTCATCAACAGAAGGATGCATTTTCCTTAAGTTCTACATCCCTATCCCCCTCCCTTATCTGGTTGGGGAAGATGACTCAGCTATTTGACCTTATCGGTGAAATGTCCCCTTTCTTCAGGGTCACTTACCGATCAGACCCAAGATGCAATCCGATACCTGGGTTACCAGCCACAAGTTTCAGGAGTGAAGCCAGGGGACCAGCCAGAACATGGCATGGAAATAACACCTATTTGCAAATGAAAGAACAGCGACCTTAGTGGAAAGTCTCCTCCAATCGCCTTGATCCTGAACTTGGAGCTTCCCTTCACCACGAGGCCGCCTGCTGGCCTGGCTCCCTCTGAGGCTCAGGGACAGGCAGGGCAGGGTTTGCATCTCATCTCTGTCTCATGACAGTGGGCAAGTTAGTTTTGCCTCTCTCAGCCTCACTTTCCTCCTTGTCATTTGTGAAGCTGTGATACGTATTCTCTCCTTCACAGTGTTGACATGGGATTAAATGAGAGAATGATGCAGAGAACTGAGCACCAGGTGGGCATGTAGGATGTAGGAGGCCCTCAAGGACAGGACAGTCCTTGTCCCCCAGCAGGTCTCAGTGCCAACGTCCCCACCCTCCCCAGCGGCCCTTCCTCTGCCTCACACAGTGTGTTTGGTTGTTTCCTTTATGACACTCGGCACTACTCTGAAATAAGCTGGTTTGATTTCATGTTTATTCTCTGAATCTCTCCCTTGAATGCAAGCCATCGGAGAGCTCCGATCTTTTCTGTCTCATTAAATAGACACTTTTAGTGCCTGGCACAGGGGCTGACACTTAATAGGCAAATAAATATTTGTTGAAAAATAAAAAATGAATCGATAAATGTTCATGTGCATGTGGATACTTAATTGCATCTATACCATCCATGGTTCAGTTGGCTAATTCTTATTCTCGCTCTTCCTGCCTCTCTCCCTCATCCTCTCATCCCTCCCTTTTCTCCCCACCAAATAATGATGGAGTCCACCCTCTGACAAATGCTGGCGATACATTCATGAACCAGACAGGACATCCCGAAAGAGCCCCAATTCAGGTTTCCCTCTTCATCGCACCTCCTGGCTTCTCCCTCCTCCGATTTCAGCTGCTCACACAGCGGGGTCTGCAGACGCTCGGGCTCTTGTCAGGAGCCGCAGACCAGCACCCCAGGCTCCGTTTTCTGCGGACTTCCGGCTTCGACCATATTTTACTTTTCTGTAAAATATGCTATTTGGTTTGGAGATCTGCTGCTGTCCACCAAAAATACAACTCTGTTACTAACCCTGCCAGCTCCTGAATGATACCTTTGTGGACACTAAAAACAATTTAATGGCATGTCACCAAGCAATTCAGTCTGTTAATAGCCCCGCTCAATAATACTGTATTGCATAAGCCTCCTCCAGCCGCCTGACAAATAACTCACCTTTACTCACTCCCAGTAAGCGCCATTTCACTAACAAATGTATTTCTCCCCAAACCTGCACAGACTCGGCGTCTCTGGCCTGTGACAACAGCTATTTTTTTGGATGAGGTCAGTGGTATCACGTTTCCACTTCCTCTCGCTGGCTTAGTCCCAGTGACAATCTTTCTCCACCTGGGACATCAGATTAGGGGACAGCCCGGTCCCAATGTCTCGCTCACATGCCAGAGGGCGGACCCTCTCCTCTGCTCAGCCATGGGGGCCCTGGCTTTCTCTGTGGACACCCATCCGCATGTCTGTGCTATCAAATCCACACACGAGGAACTTCACCTCCATGAGAGCTGGTGTTCTTTAGTTTGTATTCCTTTATTTTTTTTAAATTTTATTGTTTTTTTTAATCCTCACCCAACGATATTTTCCCATTGACTGATTTTTAGAGAGAGTGGAAGAGAAGACAGAGAGAAATATCAATGTAAGAGAAACACCTCGATTGGTTGCCTCCTGCATGTCCCCCAACCAGGACCTGGAGGAGGAGTCTGCAACCAAGGTACGTGCTCTTGACCAGAATCGAACCCGGGACGCTTCGGTCTGCAGGTTGACACCTTATCCACTGAGCCAAACCAAGTAGGGCAGTTTGTATTCCTTTAAAAGGGCTCCTCCTTGGGCAGTGGGCACAGGGGCCTGACCTGGGAGCCCATTCACCTACGAGTTCTTCGAATCAGGCACTTTGTGAATGAGAATGACTTTTCACCAACCTTTACCTTAAACATAGCATTTCCTCAGTGATAAACACAGGACCACACCAGGGGCCTTGGACTTTAGCACCTGTGCAAATCAAGATACCCTCACATCACCTCCCAGGTGCAGAAACAGGGAAATGCCTCTGCCAGTTATCACTACTCAAGCTAGAGCAGCGCTATCCACCAGGTAATAAAGGAGTCCTGTGTACCCACATCAATGTTTGTTTAAACATATTTTGCATTTCTATCTAATTGGATTTTGGGGGTACTCTCTATTTTTATTTTATGCATTTACAAACAGCGATCAAATGAGGGACTTATCGGCTTTCCCTGATCAGCACGGGTGAGTTGGAACACTGCAGGAGCAGGCACACTTGGGCTCAAAACCTGATTATCCTATATAATAAAAGCCTAATATGCAAATTGACCAAATGGCAGAACGACCGGCAGAATGACCGGTCACTATGACGTGCACTGACCACCAGGGGGCAGACGCTTAACACAGGAATTGCCCCCAGACTGCAGGCCCCAGGCCAGCCAAGGTGAGTTCGAGCAGGGGGCCCATTCATGCCCCGATCGCCCCACAAAAAAGCCCTGATCGCCAGCCAGGCCCAGGGAACCTATCGGTGCACGATTTTCGTTCAATAATAACAATGACAATCATCATAATGATGATGATGATGCGCCTCTCTAGTGTTTGCCACGCGCCAGACTTTGTTTTGCCTGTGATGCATTCACTTCCTTTTTCTAACCATCCTGAGATTGTCCTCTCATGTCCTCCACGTTACCAAAAGGAGTCAGACTCAGAAACTGTCACAGGCCCCAGACGCTCCACTGGTAAGAGGGACAGAGGGGTTCTGAGCCCAGGAGAAAGTGCTCGCTCCTCTCCCCAGCCCCTCACACGTTAGTAACACTAGAAACAGGTGCTACGTATGCAGGGCCCACTGAGTCTCTGAAATCACCCTGCACAGTAGGTATGATGATGAGAAAACAAGCTAAGGAGAAGCTCAGTAAGTTGCCGAAAGTGATGCAGCTTGGAAGCTGAGGTCCAGCAGTGCAAGGCCAGTGCTTGGCCTACTCCTGTTGAATAGGGTTTGATTGGCACACAGCCACACCCATTTGTAGACCCACGGTCTGTGGCTGCTATGGAAACAGTGGCAGAGTTGCTGCAGAAACCAAATGGCTCCAAAGGCTCAATTACTTGCTTTCTGACTCTTTACACAGTTTGCTGATCCTGCTCTTTCTTAACCATCATTTGCTGAGACATCATTTGCTGAGACAACTCCTGGCTGTGCCTGTCACTTACTGGCTGGCAATGTGGCCTGGGAAAGGAAGTCACCCAAACCCTCAGTATTCCAAACTGTAAAATGGGCACATAGTGGTATCAAAATTGCAGGGAGCTTGTGAAGAGGAAATGCCTGGGAAGAGTTTAGCACATTTCCTGGTGTATCATAAAGGCCCAGGAAACTTGCCCTTATGACTATGGCCTTCACTGGAATCTGTCAGTGGGACCTCACAGCATGTTCTGAAAAGTTTAACCGTCCATGACGCCAAGCTGGAAGCTTCTGGTCATGTCAGCCCACAGGGCAAACTCATTCTGATGTTGGGTTTGCGTTTTGTTCTTTGAAAATGTCATCTGCCTCTCACATTAGGACAATGCTGCCCTGTGAAACACACCGATTACTGATCAATGAGCTGCTCCTTCCGTGGGCGTCAGCACGGCTCAGCCAGCTTTGCCATTAGGTGTGAAATCCAGGCTCCAAACAGATGCAGGTGATGGAACTAAACCCGGGTCACAGATCACCCAAGACACAGTAGCCTCACAGCAAATGAGCATGAAGGGGGTAAAAGAACAAGGTCAAGCAAAGGGGATCCCCTGTGAGGGGAAGGGCCCACCAGGAAAGATAGCGGAATGACACAGAGTAGATATTTTTACAGAGAAAGAACGCCAAGCCCTTTTCCTCGCACGCTGCTTCTCAGGAACACACTGGCTGATGCTAAAAAGGAGTTGTCTTCCCCGAGCTCTGTCAGCGGAGGAAAGGGAAAATTAAGATGATTACATATGTTTAGGGGAAATTAGAGTGTTTTGGCTTGAAGTTTGCTTTCTCTATCAACCATATTAAGCAGGCAATTACTCAACACTCCATTTGGCCTGGAAGATGCCACTGAACACGGAGAATCCTTTTTAGAAGCTCCCTTTGGAAGTCAAGGCAGCAGAGCCGTGTGGGCGGGAGCACAGCTTGGGGTCGGGCATGCCTGGGTCAGAGCTCAGCCCCTCTGGTCAGGCTCCATGCCTGCGTTTCCGTTTCCCATTCAGGCAACGGGGTCATATTTGTGCTATGGGCCCCCATATTTCAGCCTTCCCTTTGTGTCTGACCTTAGCCAGCTAACTGCCTTGTGTCCCACTTCCACATCCAGAATGGCACGTGACCTATGTGGTCTATCGGGATGTTAGCAAATAGGATGCAAGACAGAAAACAGAACATGGTTACCTGACCCATTACTCACTTTTTCCCCTCTGCCATTGCTACCAGAAGAACATATGTAGACTAGCCTCTGGATGATGAGCGATGCCTGGGTCAGGGTGGGTCAGCCCAGCTACCATAGCCGAGGCTGTCCTCTATCAGCCAACAGCTAGCCACTCCCCAAGCACGTGAGTGAGCCCAGCCAAGACCAGCAGAGCCTCTTAGCTGACCTGGAAGCTGCCCACAGATTTATGCATGGGGCCAGCTGACATCAGCCCATCCTAGTCCCAATCAGGTGGACCCCCACAGACAGGTGAGCTAAATAAACGTGTGTTGTTTTATGTCACTGAGGTTTGGGGGCATTTGTTATGCAGCACTATCCTGTCAGTAGATAACTGATACAGATAAGATTTACTTCACAGGGTTGCCTTGAAAATGAAATAAGAAGATACCCAGCAAGCCCCTAGCCCAGAGTGGGTGTCTGACAAGCAGAGGTGGTTGCAGATGCTAGAAATGTTACCGTGATGGGATTCTTTCCTGAGATATTAACCTGTGGGTGTGGAGTTACCAGGCGTGTGTGTTCATTGCTTCAGGGAAGGGATGTGGCAGAGGGCACTGTGGAAATGCCCTCCACCGCTCCCTGGCTTTCACTTCCCAAAGCCTAAACCTCTGAGAGACTTAGAGGATTTGTAACAGCAGTAAAAGGAAAAGGATTTGGCAGATGGAGAGTTGAGAGTGGGCCTTCCTCTATTTTCCCTTCCCTGCCATCCCAGGTTAAAAAGAGATAACTCTTGGGCTGGGGGGAGGACAGAAGAGGAAGGAAGGGACACTGTTCAGATAACAAAAGCCAGCATCTTGCAGGGTCCCTGGCTCTGGTGTGTCTGTGCTCCACGCGTGGCCCAGAGGCCACGGGAGCTCCCTCGCTGGTGTGACAGATGTCTCGGTACCCGAGAGGCTCTGTGTTTTCCCAGAGAGCTGCCTCTTCATCCTTCCAAACATCTGGATTTCTGGTTCAGCTGTAGAGGACCAAGCTAACAGCTGGAGTGAAAGTGCTCTGTCCACTTGGCTGGAAGTAGAAACTAACTCGAGGCTAAACAATGAAAGTGATATTCCTTGTAGATCTAAGACTCACACTCACTAGATGATGATGAGGTGATGGTTGTTAAGGGAGAACAACTTTTAAGGTCTAAATACCACCTACATTGGTAAGAGAGGTGGAGGAGTTTGTGCAGCTGAAGTAGATGACACTGTAAGTAATATGAATCAATAAATGACCTCATCGCCAACAGATCATATCCTGGGAGGGAGAGTAGAGAGGTAATGCGACTCAGGACAGACTCCATTATCCCTGCAGGGCAACCCGGCTGCCCAGAGCCTTGGAGAAGACCCTTGCACCGAAGTCACACGCTGGCAGTCTCAGGCTCGCTCTGGCCAGGAAATGTGTTTTCTTTGGCTCGCTCGACATTTCTACACTTAAAAAATGTTATCACTTTAAAAATCAAGAAATACCCCTCTCCCACAAGGGGTCTGGCTTCTCTCAATAAGAAATAAAGAAAAACTCAAATTAGCATCCCTTATGGAGCCCTATACTGGACCTGGGAGCAGTTGCTTCCTCTAGAGGCAGAGTGCGTTCTTCCGTTTACCACACTCCCCACTGTGCCCTTTACTCTTGCCAATTAAATGTGGAATGACAGCTGCCGGCTGTCATTGTCCGTGTTCTTGAAGCTTTTAAAGGTGAAAAATGAAAAGATGGACAAAGTGGATGATGGGAACGTCTATCCTGCTGCCTCACTGATTTTTTTCCTGACCAGATTTTGGGCAAAAGAAAAACTCAAATTAGCTTCCCTTATGGGGCCCTACACTGGACCTGGGATCAGTTGCTTCCTCTAGAGGCAGAGTGCATTCTTCTGTTTACCACACTCCCCACTGTGCCCTATACTCTTGCCAATTAAATGTGGAATGTCAGCTGCCTGCTGTCATTGTCCTTGTTCTTGAAGCTTTTAAAGGTGAAAAATGAAAAGCTGGACAAAGTGGATGATGGGAATGTCTATCCTACTGCCTCACTGATTTTTTTCCTGACCAGATTTTGGGCATTTGATGCTGTGATTCTAAGTTTAATCCTTAAAATCATTTGGTGGCAGGATGTATATGATTTTGAAAGAGAGAAACTTGAGATAGAATCTATTGTTTTCACAAACACTTTCACATAGTACACACACACACACACACACATACACACACACACACGAACACACACAATCTAGGGAGTAACAATAAAGAACTACTTGTAAACAATATTTCTTTTGTCTGTCTAAAGTATTTTTAATCTCCCCCAATATGAATATATGCTTCTAAAGGAGTCCTACATATTTTCAGGGGGTGGGAGGGGCGGGAGTCTAACACTGGAACTTTAGTAATATTCCGAAAAGACAGCAAAAATGTCCTGGAAAATAGAGGGGGAAAAGGCCATTTTTAAAGGAGTACTATTTGTATCGAATATCATGAAAAAGTAAGTGCATCATGACAATTTTGTACATCTTCTGTGATTTGATTGTCAGTAATGAAGCCCACAGGAGAGTGATAAATGTGCGGAGGAAAAGGATCTATTTCACTTATGTGGCAAATTATGCAACTCAGGGCTTGATAGCACTTGGCAAAATACAAATGTATTTGAGTGGAATTCAAATTGTTGCTCTTTGCCTAAGACACAGGAAATATCACCAGGGGTCCTGTCTTTGGATTTTTATAAGAGGTAAGAGTTTAAGTAATAGTAGCAGTATTACAAAATTGCCTTTAAACACTGAAAACATTTTTACTTTGTTACAGGGTGTAATTTCCACTTTTTCCCTCTAATGGCTCATATACAGAAAATGATACGCTAATGCAATTTTTCAAATTTCGTTACCTTTTTCTGTGTGTTCTAAAATTATACGTTCTAGTCATTTGCCCTGTTTGTCAGTCTCAGAATCCATTTGCTTCCCTGTTCTTACAGTTCCATAATTTACCTTCTTGTCACAGAACTTTCATAAACTTTTTTTTTTAAAGATACAAATACTTGCAATAAACCCTGATGAAAAATGCTTCCAGTTCAACTTTTGAAATCTTTCAATTACGTTTTGAGCGATTATCATACTTCCTAGCGTTGCTGTGCGGGGTTATATCTTGTGGAGTGACACCTTCCCCGGCGAGGGGGGAATTACTGAAAAAGAGACTCACTTCAAGCCATTTCTCCCTCGGTGCCTCTTCGCTTTTGAATCTGTGGCTTTATATTCAGGCTTGCACCATGAAGAGAAGAGGACAAAGGGACGGTGAAAGGAGACGGTATCTGTGTGGATGGAAACTTTCAGTCCAACCTCAGTGACCTGAGTGGGTGTGGGTGGGGGAGAATTGGGTGTTTGCGAGCCTTAGATGTCAGAGGGAGACAGAGGAGGACTCCCTAACGAGGAGACTTGTTAAAAACAAAACATACATAGTGGTCTCCGACAATTGGAAGTGCTCGATACTAAATTTGGAGCAACTTGGCTATATCTTCCTTGTCCTAAGGAGGTCCTCAGCAGACAGCCATGTTCACGAGTGGCTGTCAGCAAGCGGACCTGTGAGGCTGGAGGAATGAGAGCAAGCTTCAAGGAGCCCAAGACCTGGGCTCTCCTGGGGGGGAATATAAAGCAAGCCATAGATGGCATTTACCATGTTCTAGCAGCCACACCACACAAGGAAGTAGAAACACGTAAAAATAATTTTGAGAATGTAACTTATCGAACCCAATGTATTCAGAATGTTGTCATCTTTACATGTAACTCATAGCACAGGTCATGAATGAAACCTATCCTATTCTCTGTTTCCATTCTGTCTTTGAAACTCCTGGTGTATTTAACTCTAAAACCCATCTCAGTTGGATTGGCCACATTTCAAGGGCTCAGTACCCAGAGGTGGTTCCTGGCTACCACACGGGGCAGCACATTGCTAGTTTGTCTCCCCTGGATTGGATTTAGGGCTCCTTCTAAGAGCTCCCACAAAACCTATTATTGCTTCCCATAGCACTTATCAGCATTCCTTACAGTGGCTTCCTTGGTTTTGCCTCTCTGTTCGCTTAGCTTTGATGATTACTGGCACCAGATCCATTCTGCTCACTGTTGTAATGCTAATTTCTACAACATAGTAGGTGCTCTGTAAGCAACATTAAAGGAGCGAATGGATGCAGAGGTCGATGTTTTGGGGGGAGAACCCAGGTGCAGGGGGCTCCATGGGGACCCCAGGCTCCCTCTGGTGTCGCCACCTCTCAGCCTGCTCACGTAAGCAACATGAAAGGAGCGAATGGATGCAGAGGTCGATGTTTTGCGGGGAGAACCCAGGTGCAGGGGGCTCCATGGGGACCCACAGGCTCCCTCTGGTGTCGCCACCTCTCAGCCTGCTCAGGCGCCCTCCCCTGGAGAGCTGTCCTCAGCGGCTGCCCAGAGCCCGTGCACCGAGAGGCTAACACGCTTCCCACACGCCCAACCCACTGACTGACCTGGACCACAGTCCATCCTCCTCGCCTCAAAGGAGGGAAACTCCACTGGGGTTTACGCTCGAGTCCTCGGTCTGTGGTTCAAATGAACCTTAGGCTTTATCTGGGGTCACACCTTCCTCAGCCTCTTCTGCTTCCCTGACTCCCTTCATCAGTCCTGAGACCTCTGCCCAGGAAATCACCTGCCCGCGCCCTGGCCCTGGGCTCTGCTTCTAGTGACCAAACAGTAGTGCTCTCCTCCTCTTCCTCCTTCTCCTACCCCTCACCTTTCTCCTCCTCCTCCCCCTCCCTCTCCTCTCCTCTCCTCTCCTCTCCTCTCCTCACGCGGGGGGACCTGTGGATAAGCAGACACAGTTGCCGGGTGTTCTGATGGTTGAGTGAGTCTTGGCTTTTATTGTTTCATCTGCTTGCAAGTTTGAGACTGAGAGCCACATCCCAGGAAAAGAGTGAGGGCTCCATGCCAGTTCCCAGTCGGCAGCTTTGAGCTCCCAGTGGAATGTCTTGCTACTAAAAATACTGTCATTTGGGAAAATATGTTTAAATCTGACCTCCTGACATGCACATTCTAGCTTTTGCTCTGGTTCTTCGGCAGCAGCCGTGCAGAGTTCAGAATTGTCTCCCCATGCCCCCGAGTCCACCGATGGAATCGTCTTCCACTGTGAAAACAGGCGTCCTATGGGTTATTTATATTCCCGACCACTGCGCTTCTTTCACCCCGTGAACCAGGAATGCACCGTGAATTCTCTGAGCGTGCGGCCACGCTGTGATAGACAGCAAAGCCCAGGGCTGCCCCGTCCACAGTGCCCGTGGGTGGCAAGTCAGTCGCTGCCCCCTGGGGCCCACTCTACTGTGAGTGCGACCTGGCTGCATAGAAACCGGTCTTCTCACACTCTGGACGGCCGGTTAGGAATATGGAGCCAGTAGCTTGAGGGGAACCTTGGGAAGATATGGATTAAACAGAGGGAACCATATAGAATTTGTTCGCAGCTTGGCCAAAACCGAGAACAAAGAGCAGCTTGGGATCCAAGGAAGGGGTGCCCTGAGCGTACTTGATTTTTGTCATGATTATGGCTTAAAAATGACTGATCAATGACATTGGCTATGCTTCAGGACCTTTACATTGCTGGCCCCCTTTTGGGAACACATTTCTCCTGAATATTTGAGCGGTTGGTTCCCACGCATCCCTTGGTTCTCAGCTCAACCTGCACCTGCTCCCCCCACGCCCCTGGCCTGCTCCCCACTTCTGCAGGACTCTCTAGCGCACCCTGTTCGAGATGCTTGGAAGCGTTAGCACCAGCCTAGTGTCTTGCACTCTCACTGCCTTTGGTCTCCTCACAGGAAGTCAGGCCCCTGAGGGCAGGCACTTCCCCATCTTGGTCACTTCTAGACCCGGTGCCCAGAACAGAGCCTGGAGCCTGACTCTCTGTGGTGTTTGATCATTGTTTGTTCAATGGACAGATGAGCTGGGTTGTTTCAGCAAACTGCAGTCCTGTTGGTAAGGGGTGCCTCCTGGCGCCTAGTGTGGGCACGGATGACATGGGCCAGAAATCTCCAGGTGGGCCTCTCCAGGCCTGTGGACCCTCTGCTTGTCTCCCCTCGGAACGCACATGTCAGAACCCAAGCCCTTGATGGCATGGCCTTAGGGGGTAACTGGCCATGAGGATGGAGCCCCCTGCAAGGATTGGGGCCCCTCTAAGCAGAGGTTTGTGAGAGCTCTCTCTCTCTCTCTCTCTGTCTTTCAATCTGCTCTGTGAGGAAACCAAGAGAAGGGTGGTCACCAGTGCCCGCCATGTAGGCACTCAGTTTCCTGCCTCCAGAGTGGGGGGAAATGCGCTTCTGTTGCTCTAGCTACCTTGTCTGTCCGTGAGAGTCTTCTTACGAACAGCCGTGTTGATGCCCCCCGCCCCCCACCCCCGGCACAGGCCTCCAGCAGCTTCACACCTGCAGCTCTCTCGCCTGGAACATGCTTTCCTGTCTCATGGGACTCATCCCTTCACTTCATTCTGCTCTGATGACCTAATTAAAATACGTGCAAATCCTTCCTGCGACCTTCATGCTCCGCCTTCGCCTCACATTATTTTCTTTGCTGTCACGGCACCAAGCGGCGCCTAAAACAAGAGCAGTTATCGATGGCCTCCCTCTTCTGGAGGCAAGATGCCCAAGGGCAGACACCATGCTTGTGTCTCCAGATGGAGCGAGCACCGGACCCGGGCAGGCCCGCCCTCAGTGCTTGGGGAGTGAAGGATGGATGAGGAAGCCTAACAGGGTCACGGGGGCACAGGGAGGCACAAGATGGGGCCCTGCAGGGACACAGCAGCCTGAGACAAACCCCTGAGAATGCGTGTTCCTCCAGAAGGAAGACCCTCAGAGTGTGAACCCCAGCCCAGCCTCTTCCCGCCTCTCAGGTCCACACGTCAAACTGCTGGGCAAAGTTTACAGTCTGGATAACTCTCACCCAGTGAGCGCGGGCATCGCTCATGCTTCTGAATTGGCCGCAGGCAAATAAATACATACCCCAGGCACAAAATAATTTAAGCAGAAGGCCTGAATAATCACATCTCTCTTTTTGCTCCCTCACTTTGTGGGGGTGGTTTAAGGAGGGCATGGCTGTGGAAATGCCAGGGACTGTCTGTGTCTGGGCACGAGCAGCTGTTTGGGGAAGACCTGGGACAGTGCAGAGACCAGAGGGCCACACACCGAGACGCGGTCACTGAGACACACACTGCACAGCCATTTCCATCCCAGGTCCGACCACTAACAAGGCTCCAGGCCAGGTACGCACGCAGGTGTGTCTGGCTCCAAAGCCCGGCTTCTGAGCCCCTGTCTGAGATGGTCCCTTCTGGGGCACTTTGTGCACACCCATCCAAAGACCACCGTTAGGTACATTTGCATAGCCCCAGGCATAACTTTATGAGATTAAGAAAAAAAAAGAGACCTTGTTCAAAGGGGGCCAAGCATGCACCCCCCACTCAGGAAATGCCCGTGGGCCTCTTAGTGTCCACGTGGCACTGTGCTGAGTGTCAGAGAGCCCGTGTTAAGTGACAACCAGATAATGCATACAGTCCTGGCTCGGTCCATGAACCATGGGCACCGCTGGGGGAGGCTGCTTTTTGCAAACACAAACACTCACCCATTTGTGCTAAGAGGAGGAGCAGGGGATTACAAGCGGGTAAGAGACGGGATTAACGTCTAAGGACCGCCAGATTTTGTTGTTGTTCAAAAACACAAAGTCAATTCTCGGGCACATTTTTTTCTGAGTATCATGGCACCTTCTGGGTGCAGAGGAATGTTTTATTTGCCTCTTAGACATTCGGAACCTCTCTCTAGGATTTCTACTAGTAAACAGTTATATTTACCGAGATGTCTGTTATTCGAGTGTCAAAAACACATGCGGGCCCTTTGGACACATGGCAGCAGACAGAACAGGCAGGAGCAATCCAGTGCATTTCGGAGGCATGAGTAGCTTAGAAATAAACACCGAGGCACCAGACAGAGATAAACAAACAATAAATAAGGGGGTTTAATATGTTAGATACGCAAAACTATTTCAGGGAGATAAACAGCAAGGGGATAAAGGATAGCCAAGTGTATAAGGGAACAAATACACATTCGGGAAAGAAAGAAAAGGAAAAAGAGTCAGAGAATTCCCTCCGGGAATTGCTGATAGTGTCATCGAGCATCACTCTTACCGTGGGCTCGGGATAGGTGGCGTCTGCTAATCTGTTGTGAGCTCTATGCTCTGCCGACAGATACAAGGCCACAAGGCCGGGGAGAGCTCTAAGACCAACTATTTCTGTTTCCCTGACACCTGACTCCTGCAGGCCACCTCCCGGCAGAGGGAATCCGAGGGCTCATCGAACATGCAATGTCACTGTCAGCAACGGCCGATGTTCCTAGACTCTGGGTAAATCTCCAACCCCAAACCACACAACTCGCAGGGTTGTCTGTGCGCATTCCACCCCGGCCCGGCCCTTTCCCGGGCCCCATTGCGGGTGTACAGAGTCCACTACCTTGGAAGAAGACTATGACTGAGGAGCAGGTTATTTTCAAGTGCAGTCGTGCAACCTCTGTAGGTGGAGATTTATGTTCTATTAAAAATGAGTTTCCTGTTAGGATGACCCCTAATCTGAATATGATTTCAAGGGCAACTGGAATGAAAAGAGGGGGATAAATGGTGATGGAAAATAAGGATTATAAAAAAAAAAGACAAGTGATGGGTAGAAGGGAGAAGTGTTCTTCTGGTAAAAGCCAGGCCTTACCGTGGGCCTAGGGCAGTGCCGGGCTCAGGGCCCTGCTCTCAGAAGGGGCTCTGTGGCTGCTGTCTCCATCATCTCAGCTTTGAATCTGGGTTTTGTGAGTGAAATCCCCTGGGATGCAGGGCACACACTGGGGGTTGGAACCTGGCTGATGGGCATCTACCATCCCCTTTTCAAGTGCAGTCGTGCAACCTCTGTAGGTGGGGATTTATGTTCTATTAAAAATGAATTTCCTGTTAGGATGACCCCTAATCTGAATATGATTTCAAGGGCAACTGGAATGAAAAAAGGGGGATAAATGGTGATGGAAAATAAAGATTGTATAAAAAAAAGACAAGTGGTGGGTAGAAGGGAGACGCGTTCAAGCCAGGCCTTACCGTGGGCCTAGGGCAGTGCTGGGCTCAGAGCCCTGCTCTCAGAAGGGGCTCTGTGGCTGCTGTCTCCATCATCTCAGCTTTGAATCTGGGTTTTGTGAGTGAAATCCCCTGGGATGCAGGGCACACACTGGGGGTTGGAACCTGGCTGATGGGCATCTACCATCCCCAGGAGGAGATCCCACTGCTCACTGCCTACCCTCCCAGGTCCCACCTGGCTCCCTCCTCCTGGGTCAGCCCTGTTACTGCACCACTTTCTGCCTGTGGTGGTGACTGCTCATGCTCACGGGATGGGAAAGGCCCAGCCACGACTCTCAGCTCCAGTGGGGGCCTGGGTACGGGTGGGGGGAGGGTCAGGCTCATGCTCTGCAGCATCTCAGGGTGCGGCCAGCTGGTGCCATCCCTCTGCAGTTGGCAGCACCAAGGTGTGGCTGGTGGGGGCCTCGTGCTCACTCCTTATCTAAGTAGCAGTTCATCCAATGCAGAGGGTACAATCATTTGGTGGTTGCCTGTCCACCCTGGGTTGGGGTGGGGGCCCTGAGGGAAGAGAAGACTGACTTCCCTGGCCTTGGCTTGGGACCTGCCTTTTCACTTGGCACTGGACCCTGAAGATCGTGTAGTTATCCTTGCTTTAAGGAAGTGAAGTGTAACTGCTCAGGGCTGTGACTTCCGCGCTCCTGTGTGCCCTCTGCAGCCCTGCTGGCCTGGCACTGTGCTGCCCCTTGAAGCCACTGAGAGGCCCACCGACCTGCCTTCACTCGGCAGCAGAAGCTTCCACTGTGGATGCACATTTCCTCCCTCTTTGCCATGTTCCAAAGGGAGGCTACTTCCTCAGGCTGGGCCCGGACTGAGAATGACAAGGATCGGAGCCCCTGGCGTGAGTATGAAATAAACCTTTGTTATTCTCAGCCATAGAGATTTGAGAGTTGGTGTAGCAAAACCTAGGTTACGCTGATTGATGGACTGTCCTAATTGAATGGTTCTTCCCAGCATACTTTCTGGAAAATAATAGATGCTCAGTCTATACTTATTGAATGAATGAATGAATGAATGAATGACCCACTCCTGTCAAATCCAAGCCTTATGTAGATATATTCTTCCTCACTCTGTGGACCCGCTAGACCAGCCCCCCGTATCTCAAACCATCATCCTGATTTCTCACCTTCTCTGCTTGACCTCACACTTCTCTTTTGACTCTTTCTCTCCTGCCCGGGCTCCTCTTTCCCCTTCCTCTGGCCTTTATTCCGATTTCTCTTTCTCCTCCCTCTTGGAGAGAGCTTTTGAAAACCACACGTATGTGGGTGGCTTCTAAAACTGCACCTCAGGCCCACTCTGCTGCTCTCCATCTCGTACCTTCCACTGTACACGATGTATTTAGGTGCACAGACATCTATTTAGATGCCGGCTGGCGTCTGACTCAACCCACCAAAATTGGACCAAGGCGTCATCGTTCAGCACCGCCAACGGCTCCCCAAGTCTCTGCCTCCATCTCAGCCCTCAGGCTTTTCCTGTAACTTCAGTTTACATTTTGCACCTGCTTTTAAAAATTGTATTTTTGTTGCATCTGCCCCCACACTTTCCTCTGCAGTGTCTTGTGGACTGCAGTCTCCTCTCCACACCTCGCCACCATGTTTCCAGGGCTCTTTATCCTGGTCTCAACGCTCTAGCAGACATCGACCTGCCTTCCTTGCTTACAGCACCAGTTTTTACGTTTTTGTTACATAACTACATCCTTCTTATAGAATGATTCCCAACTAGCATGCCACCAAGTATTGATCGATGCATAGCCTTTTCTTTTCTTTTAGAATTCAAACATTCTCAGATGGAACATTGAAGGTCATGCTGCAAGGTGAGCCAAGGGCAGGCCGTGCGGAGAGAGCACTGCAAGCCAGGGCCAGGGCGACTCTGGGAGTCGCTGAACGTGGACGGAAGTTTGGCGCAGGGTGAGGGCCAGGTTGGTGTGGAAAATGTACGTTTGGCCGTCCTTGTTTGGTGGGGCACCACCTACTACTCAGTAGGAGTGGCAACCTCAACTGCCTGGAGAGACCAGGGCACTGACAGAAGTAAGAGAAGGAAGGGGACTGTCAGTGCTGGTGAACTGGGGGCACCTGACGGGAAATAATATGCTCAGAGTCAGCAGGTCCCGGTCACATGGGAACCGGGTCTCGTATGGCGAGGTGCTCTGACTTTCCTAAAAAAGCTACAAATAGGGACTTTAGGTGCAAAAATTGAAATAGGGAAACTGATTTTTAAAATTAAAGCTAGTGAGGCTCTAAGAGCACATGTCTGTGGCTCGGGCCCTGCTGCAGGTTATTCTGTGGTCTCTGGTCTAAGGGGCTGAGGTGAGGTGAGGTGAGGAACCTGCCACGGTGGGGTCACCGGAGGAAGGGCAGAGGGAGCTGTCATCACGGTGGAGGGAAGGGGCTCGGTACCGAGTGGCCCACACAGACCAGGAGTGAGTCCTAGGGCTCCCAGGCTCTGCTTTCTGGACAATCAGGAAAATGACAGCGAAACAACCAACAGTTCTGTTACAAGGGGAGGTGCCAGTGTAGCTCCACAATAGACCCGAGAGCGGAGGAGGAGGACTGCGCTGTGGTGGGGGGTTCAGGTGGGTCGAGCACAGAGGAGAGGCTGGGGGACAGCTGGTGCGTTAGAGACCACCAAGGGCCAGGGGGCTTGGCCAAAGGTAGGTGGGCCGAGATAGAGTGAGGGGGAAGCTGAGGACCTTGTCAAAGAGGTTGGTAATGAAGGATAGGACAGGAGGGGTGGCTTTAAAAGGAAGCGCATTTGCAGAGAGAAGCAAACAGACAGAGGCTATGTAGCTGGGAGAGACACATGACCCAGGGAATTATTAGTTGACAGTAGGTGAGCTTTTCCTGTGCCCCGCCCCACAATTCTCTAAAAGCTTCAGCTCTACACTTACTTAATCCTCACAAGACCCCGTGAGGGAGATACTACTAGTATATTTACACCTAAATAGGAGGAGGAAACTGAGGCGTGGAAGTGCATTTGCGTATATTAATTATTTATCTCTATGTATTTATATGTGTTATTTATCTATATGTATTAAAAACCGAGATGTTATATGTTGAGAGGGGAGACATGAGGAGAGAGGGTGGGAATCAGAGGCCTATGCAAAGCACTGCTGCGTGGAAAACGATGATACAAAACATCCCAGTGCGTGTCGGGAGTCCTCTGGGGGCGGGTGTCAAAGGGAGAGCTGTATTTTCTTCAAAAACTACAGGGAAGAAAGGGAAAGAAATCAATGCTCGGAAATTATTGGCAAACAAGGACGTTGAAGGGAGAGACGTACAGCCTCTTTGCGTTTGTTTCGTAAATAAATCACGGTGGACGTGGGCTCTGCTGTCTGGAGGATGTGACACAGATTCTTGGTTGCGGGAGGACTTCCATGAATCATAAGACAGGTCTTGGATATCGAGGGACATTAATCACCCAGGAGCAGACCAAGGATGGGCTATTTCATATCTTTGGGTTATGCTCAAAT
>NW_005358435.1:696359-700941 GCF_000412655.1 Myotis brandtii
TTTCCTGCAGATATGGAACCCTTCTGGGTGCACCTGGCCACAAAGCCGTCCCAAAAAGGATGCTCTGAAGCCACAGCCTCCACTCCTGATGCGCTGAGACAATCCTCAGAACTTGTCAACTGTCCCTGCTGTCCTTTGCTTTGCCAATAGCACGTGCCCTCTTCCAGCTGGGCCTGTAGGCTCCCAGCGCCCAGGGAGACTTGCTGGGGTGTGGAATATGGAATAAGCAAGCACTCCTTTCCTTTAAAAAAGAAAACCTCTCCCTGTGCTTAATGACACGACCCAGAGCAGGACAGGGAGCGCAGAGGAAAAGGATTCTCCTCCCTCCTCAGAGACGGGAAGCGTCCTCCAGCTCAGGCGGGAAGCTCCCTGTTGCTCTGGGAGCACGCGGTTTGCCTTTTAGTCTAACGCTGCGGGGCTCAGGAGGAGTGAGCATAGACAGGAGCCGGGATGCATGTCAAATTCACATTTCCAGGCCTCCACTAGCATTTCTGATTAAGTCTGAGCCAAGCTCTAGAAATCTACGTTTTAATCCAACTCCCCAGGCAGACCTGTGATTATATTTCTAAAAACACTCTTCACGTCCTGAATGATAAGAAATCTCCCCCTGAATTGTACTGGTAGGAGGCTGAGCCTGGCTTTGAGAAATTAGCAGGGCAAACGCCACACTCTGCTTAATTGAAGGACAAAGGGTCTGAGGGGGCAACAGGAGAGAGAAATTTCTGAAGGAGAGTTCCCTCATGAAACTAGAAGAGTTGAAACCAACAAACATCAGACAGGGGCTCCCTACACCACACCAGAGAGAAAGAGGATGTGGTCCCCATCCATGGGCTGTTGGGAGGACACATGTGGCCTCCACATGTGCGTGCGCGGGCCCGTGTGCGTGTGCTGGCCCGTGTGTGCGCGCTCGCGCGCGCGCACACACACACACACACACACACACACGAACCGTAATTTTGACAAGATCTGCCCCAGCCTTTGGGGCTGCCCACATTTCAGACATCAGCTTGCTGCCCCAGGCCTGTCGCGTGGCGGGTCCTGACGTGGGTTCATACATGCAGCCCCCAAAAGCACGCTACCCGGGATACGGGATACAAACCACGGCTACAGGCAAGGAAGAGACCTTCGCCCAGGAGACCCCAATGACAGCTAAAGGCCGGATGCTGCAGTTGTCACCTGCAAGGTGTTTCTCTCCTGAACCCTCCCAGTAAGCAAAGGTCCACTGTTGTGTCCGTTTAACAGATGAGGGAACCCAGGCCTGGGGAGGTTGAAGCAACTTGCCCAGTTCACACAGCTGGCATGCGGGGGAGACAGAACCGAGCCCACAGCTCCCCAGTTCATGATCTCAGCCTTGATGACAGACGAGGAGGCTCCGGAAGGTGAGTCACTGGGACTGGGTCTCGCAGGGAGAGGGGGCCGGGCCGAGGGAGACCGGTGGGAGGAGGGTCAGGTCCCGGGGGGTCTATAGCCCCATTCCAGGCACGGAGGGCATCGCAGTGAGCGGGTCTGCAGGGAAAGCAGTGGGAGGACACGGGGAGCTGCTCCCGGGACATTGTGGACAGTGGGGACGAGCATGTCAGTGTCCATGGACCAGCGATGGAGATTAGATCAAGACCCTTGGTCATTTGTGGGAGAAGGCACGCAGGTATTTCTAAACTGTGGTTTTGAACAGGGGCAGAGTTTGCCCCCGAGGGGCCATATCTGGAGACGTTCTTTGGTCGTCACAATGTGGGGAGGGGGGGGCCACAGTATGTAGTGGGTAGTGGCCAGGGATGTTAATAAACATCCTACAATGCCCAGGACTCCCCCTCACTTCCCAGCAAAGAATGATGGTGCCCAGGCATGGAGGTGGGGAAGCTTGGCTCGGAGGCTGCTGAGCAGGGAGTGAGCAGGACCCACACAAACGGAACAAGGCACTGCTCGTCTTATCTTGTGAGGCCACAGAAAGGGCTCTGGGCCTGTGGGCAGGTCGCTGCCCTTTGCTCTCCGGCACTTTCATTCGCAGCTCTCCCTGGAATGGTGCGATGATGGGTACACCCCCTGGACTGCGGGAGTTCTTAACCAATGTGACTGTCCTTTCACTTTAGGATATTATTACTCTGCGGGTGCCTGTAGTCAACCTTTGTTCAACAGGAAGGTTCCCCTGGAGAAGAGCCCAGCTTCCTCCCCTGGAAGAAACCTGGGCTTGGCCGGTGTGGCTCACCCCCCAAACCTGCGCTGAACCCTAACAGGCCCGGGCAGCTGCCACTGCTCTGACACTCTGCATATTTATGTTGGAGGCCTCCGTCGGAACGGTTACTTTAAAAAGAAGGATCCGTTCATCTTTAAAAGGAGGAGATTGATCGCTGCCAGTCGGGCATTCCTTCATTCTTGGCTTCCTCTTGGCCTCCGTAATAAGTTCTTCACGAACACCAGTCTGCTATTAAAGAATGGTATTCATCACAAGCCAAGCAGAGAAGAGGCAGAATTTGATGGGCACAATACCATAATTCAATCCACAGTGTCCTTTTTGTTCAACTCGATCTGCCGCGGCGTTAACATTTCAGAAAAAAACACACACAAAGGCTTTGGTAAATATTAATCAGAGAGGCGCAGCCCCTTTCCCTACTCAATTACCCATTACTGGCCACTCCAGGTGATAATGTCCTGCTAAACCTCCTATTTGCTTTAAAATGCAGTGGAAAGTGCTTTCTGTGGATCGCACGTGGTGCTCTTAGCAGCCTGAGTGGTCTGGAGCCGCAGGGAGCTTTCGGGCCCTCCTTCCCAGCCCCCTCTATTCAGGCCTTCCAGCATCTGGGTGAGCCCAGGCCTGGCGCGGCTGCCTCCTGATGGGTTACAACATTATGCAGAATTAATAGCACGTGTGCCCAGTGGTCGGCATGCCCACCGCCCGCGGACCATGGCACCTCTGTGGGGTGCAATCTCTTGAACTCGAAGTCTATTTCCTCCCACTTCAGATCTCATCAGACCATGCAAATTGCCATCAACCTTTCCCCACTGGCTGAAGCAGGTCTAAGTCATGATCTCCCTTATCATCAGTGAAGTCATTAAAAGTCCATCAGATCAATTGGGCTCTGACATAACATTAAGAATGTTCTTGGGTGAAATCTATTTCTCCAGTCCTCTAACTGGTGTAAGTTCAGAGACTCCTAATGAAACCTTGTCCCGTCCATGTCAGCTCCTCAAGTTAACAATGAATATTAAAATCTAGGTGGCAGGAGCTGGATTCATCACGGAACATCAAAATCTGAACCCAAAGGCCACCGGACCGAGAGCCACTAGCTTCCTATACACAGCAGATATTCAAACTGACAGTGAAGCGGTAAGGGGCAAGTCATCACACTTCCCGGCGGCCAGGTCAACCTGCCTATGAGTCTGAAATTATTGGCAACAGAATGGAGAGGCGAGGTGACTCGTAACTAAGTTATTCATTGTTCTGGAAACCCAAGTTATTCTACATGTCCATTCCATCCTGTTTCAGACTCAGGCTGAATCTCTGCTTTTCCTAAAAAAATGGACACAGTGTTTTCCCCAAACAACATCTTCTTGGCTTCTGTCTTTCCTCAATAAAAGCAATCGATGCATAAATATGTATTAGGCACTTAGCATATTTTAATTTTGTGAAAGGGCCATCGATGAGCTTTCCCTTAAAGGTACCATCAGAGATCAGAGGGTTTTATTTCTTCTGAGAAATCCCTGGTGAGTTTGCTGTCTGCTGAGCATTTGAGAAATAAGATAGAGGTAGAACCCAAAGATACTGTTTTGCTCAGACACAGGCAAATCAAACCAATGAAAGAATGATGTCTTTTGACATAATCAGGCGGAATAATTCTTGCATAACAGCTTGTTGTCAGGTTACGTCTTTCTACTCTTAAATGTGAGAAATTGGACATGTTACAACCGAGCTTTTGTAGTTGACCCACAGTAAGAAACACATATGATATTCTGAACCAGTTCACATGAGTTTATATGTATAAAGAAACTACTTCCCTTTCTATATCCAGGGTACTCAGATATATTCTACTCAGTTCTATTCTATTTTCCTTAAATGTTGGTCAGAACCCACAAAATTGATTGGACTAATGGAATGGGTCTTGGTTCTCAAGGTGAGGAATAGTGTTCTATCCTGAATTACAGGAGCTGTTCAACTCAAAGCCCAAGGGGCACTCTGCGTTCTAGTATAATTACTTCTGTACATATCGATCAACCATGGGGAGTCACGTATGAAGCACCTGTGCTACAACAGGATTTAGAAACACTAGTGTAGACCCTGAAACATGTTGTCAGCTTAGACGTGGTAGAGAGCCTTTGAGTTTCACCCAGGTTGTTTCCACTGTCTGTCAACTGCACCCTTCACTATTCATGGTTTTATTATGGGGATTTTGTTCTTTCCCTTTCCCTCCCCTCATCCTACCTCCCTCCTTTCCTTCCCTCCCTTCCTCCCTTTGTCCTTCCTTTCTTTTTCTTTCTTTCTTTCTTTCTTTCTTTCTTTCTTTCTTTCTTTCTTTCTTTCTTTCTTTCTTCCTTCCTTCCTTCCTTTCTTTCTTTCTTTCTTTCTTTCTTTCTTTCTTTCTTTCTTTCT
>NW_005358435.1:701141-775534 GCF_000412655.1 Myotis brandtii
TCTGTCTTTCTATCTCATGCTGGGTCTCCATAACAAAAAGTGAGAAACAGAGTTAATTGTCCAAATGTTTCCAAGTATCCAGACACTTTGGCACCCCATAGTAGACACAATGGCTGCCCCACCCGAACTTGAGTCACTTCAGTGCAGATGTTTTGGCAGCTGGCAGATAGAGCCTCAGGTAGGGGAATTCTGATGATGTTTCTTGAGCTAAAGCTGCACACATATTGTCCATTATTTATCTACTACAGAAAATCAGTTCCCATCAAAATGCAATTCTAGAGGGAAATTTCTCATTGCCTGGAAGGTTAGGTTCTGGAAACTTGCCATAACACCATTAGGTATTGAATAGAATTTAGGATAAAGTAGGTACACCTTGGAAACCAGCCAGAAAGATTTAGTTATTTATTATTGCAAAAAGATGCCTTCGTGGGGATATTTCAACAATGAGGGCAACTTTCTAATGAGCTTCCCAAAGAGGTTATTTTCAAACTGAAAATAAAATGTAATAATTTCAAAATAGTAATCAATGTTCACATATCTGGTTCTCACATTTGACTTATTTTACTTACTTTTTCACATAAGATGAAATACTTGAACCTCATCACGGATATGACCTCTACAGGAAATTCAATGGGAAAACTATTTGAAACTCTGCGTTGCCAAAACAAATTGATGATGAATTTTTCAGCTCAGTCCTTGTATAGAATTACAAAGTTCATTAGCAAAAGAAACAAAAGAGGTGATTACAATTTGATTCAACAAAAGATAATAAAGAAGAGGAAGAGAGTCAACTGAACCATGCCATTGAACCCAGGGGATGGGAAGTTGTGGTTTCCACAAACTCTCGGGAAGTTTCCAAGTCAAGAATGAACAGGAGATTGGATGAAGTTAATTGTATTCTTTGAACATCAAGAATACAGATATTTTAAAATTCTAAACATTTTCCTGGTTTCAACCAAAAAGAATGATGGGATATTAAAAACCCTTAAGATGATTGGCTCTTCCTGAGATTTGCAAGGCAATAAGGAATAAATTGATGTAAGTGATAAGAAAAATCATCCCCCCTCCTTTTCCATTATTAATGACCAAATATTATTAAATCAATAATTTTGGTGATGATCTGAACAGGTTATTAAATATCATGAATTATTAACCTAAAAGTTTATCAGAGCTATGAAAATAATTCAAGTTAATGGGAATCTCTGGATTTCTAATGAAATACCCCAGTCATTGACAAAACATCTTTGTTCAGGTTTTGGGAACATGAAAAAGCAGAGACCACAGATGTCCTTAAGGAACAGAACAACATTCCTTGCTGGATCACAGGAAATTAAAAAACCAGATATCCATGATCAAAATAACAGGAGATTACATAGACCAAGTCAAAGGTGCCAATGGCTATAGGGTGTTCATCTCCTCCCCACCCTCCCTCCCAATTAATATTCCACCAATTGTTCCGAAAACCTCAAAAACTTGGGAAAGGGCCATGGATTTGTCAATGCGGGGTGTGCCTCCGGCGAGGGGAATTGGGCATAAAGCAATTAGTTGGTGGCGCTTGGCCAATAGCACTATTACTTTGCCTTAAGTAAGGTGTGTGTGGAGGAGTATTTTGTCCAGAGGTTATACAATAAAAGTCAGTGGAATGTGATTTAATTTAGAAAGGACAAGGGGATGGGAGGGAAGGGCTGGGTGTGGGGTCCCGAGCCGGCAAAAAGGGTTGATGGGCTTTGACCCTTTTGTGAAGTCATAGTTACCATCCTGGGAAGGTTGACACAAACAAACCGCGGGTCCTGGCTGTCAGAGAGACTGAAGGCAAACAGATGCCCCCTTGCACTCTGCATACCTTCTCCACTGCAGGCTTCCTGTTACACAGGACCCGGCCAAAAGGCATTATCCTGTGGGAGCGTCTCCCACTCCTAAGTGACTCCATTACTGACGAGGTTAATGACGTGTGCTACTTTTCATTTTAACCATGTAATGCCACGGGAGCCCCGGATGCTAATGAGGGAAAGAAAGCCACAGCCAGCAAGGGATTTAGGCTGTGCAGATCCAGGCAGGTGGTCAGGGCCTGGGCCGTGACCTGGAAACAGGAGTGTGGAGGAGCTTCCTTCTTTAGAAACGAAGCGGGAGTGCATTTGAGAGTTTGCCAAGGGGTTAAGAGGGCTGGCCCCGGGATCAGAGTGCAAGTTGGGGCTCCATCTTGTACTCTCTATGGGATCTCAAGCAAGTTTCCCCGTCTCAGTGCGTCTCCAGGGCTAATAATTACGCGTACCCCCAGCTGCAGTGGTGGGCTGGATCGGAATGACCACATTCCAAAAGCCAGCACTCATCAGGGACCTCGCCAGTGCCAGGCACCTGGTGTCCATTCACTCGGCAAATACTGAATGGGTCTCCTCTAGGTCCCCTTCACTGCCCTTGCCATCAATCCCTGCCATCATGACCTTCACAGACCAGCCGGGGCAAATGACAATGAATAAACCAAAACAATACAAGTGCTATTTTCCGACAGTGGTAAGTACTATTAAGCAAATAACCCACCAAGTTGTGATAGCAAGTAGTCAGAGGGGAACGATGTTTATGTCACATGTGAGCGATTAGGGGTTTCCCCCCGGAGGTCAAGTCTAAGATGAAACTAGGAGGGCGGGTAGCTGTTGGAACAAAGAAAGGGGCAGCATGCTAGTCTAAGATGAAAGGAGTGCCAAAGGCAAGGCTCTCCATAGACATCGGGCCATGATGATAATAACGATGATTGCGGTTTTTATTATTCGATGGGGAGTTGGGACATTCGAGGGCAGATCTTATGAAAAACTTGCCCCTGAAGGAAGCAGCTGGGCCATTCCCACCTGCCCTGACTCACAGGTGTCGCCGGTGAGTCCTTCTGGCTAGTGTTTAGTCCAAAGGCTTCGCTTCATTAGTTCTGAGACTCACTGGGGAGGGGTTGTCCTCCAGTTACTCCCGAGACCGGAATTATCGGTACGACCACGGATGGCATTGGAGGTGGTCCAAGCACACAGGCGCAGACTCATTGGGAGCTAAATCACGCTAAGACATAACAGTAAGTAAATATGCCCAGAGAGGGAGTTCCAGCCGTCCAAGGACACAGAAAAACCACAGCGCTGGCCTCAGAAGTGCATTCCTCATGGATCTAACCATGTTCTTATGCTATAGGATAAACTAAATAAATCAGAGACTCTGGGGAGATATCAGGAGTAAGCCTGCAATAAATCCCCTTCAACTTACTTGTCAGTGCCTTGCCTGGAAACTTCACTTCTTTTTGGAAATTAAAAAAGATCATTGAAGGCGGTGGAGATGTGGCAGGGACTGAGGAGGGAATTTTCTCTGGGAGATCTACTTACTTTTCTGAGGAGGTTAAATAATGGAAGACTATTCTGTTTTGTAGAGATTGGTCACGTGTTGGATTCCAACAGGATAAAAAAAACTTTCTTTTCTACATGTTAAACATTTACAATTTTATGAACTTAAAAACAGTACGCAGCTGCTCATCTCTGTCTCCTGGAGTTGTTAAATTATTAATTTCTAGCACAGTGCACAAAGCAAACATTAAATAAATATCAGTCGATTGGATGAAATGGCTTAAAATCCAGTAACCTTGTTACCTTTGGTAACTGTTTTTTGAGTGCTTTCTGTGTACTCAATGTTTTACATAGATTATCTAACTTACTGCCTAAGATGTAGGTCCAACTACATTGTGTAGGTAACTAAACTGAGTCTCAGCGATGCCCAAAAGTCAACCAATATTTATTGAACACCGACGATGGGACAGACATGCACAGCTATTAGGTAGCTATTTCGGTTTGTCTGACTCCAAATTCTATGCTCTTCACCACACGCTTTGCTGGTTCTGAATGGAGGTGCTGGAAGCTGAGTTCATTAGACTCTCAATCTGACATCGTGTCCCATGGATTCCAAGGAACATCCGTGTCAGGGGAACATGGGAAAATGAAGGCTTCTCACTCGGTCCATCCACATTGCCAGCTATGTCATACATCTGCACGTCCACGCATGTGCACCTAAAAAAGCTACCCTATTTGTGGTGGGGCCTATGTTTTTCATTAAATCTAACAAGCGTTTTCTTTACAACGTGCAGGCCAAGTTTTAGAGCAACGCTTTTCCATCTGGTAGCCAGACATCAGGACACATTTTAAGCAACTAACTGGACACGCTGCGTGGATCCCTTGGGCCAGATTGAACCTGGAAATAGAACAAGTGTGATCTGGGAGTCTTGAGGCAGCATTTCTGGGCTGAGAGATAAAGGCCAGAGGAGACGGCTGCTCTCCCGCGCTCTCTGCTTGCTCAGGGAATCGGAATTGCTACGAGTCATGTGGATGTTACATCAGGCCCTGGTTCAGGCACCCCAGGCTTCCTCCTCTACAGGTTAGGCAGCATCCCTTCATTTCTATTGGGGAGATTATGGGACCAGCCTTGGGGGATATAGTAGAGCAAGGAAATTATTATTGTCCCCAGATGGTTATCCCAGTGGGTTTACTTCAATGGTTTCCAATCAGGGGCAATTTTGTCCTATCTCCCTACCCCTGACCCCCACCCCCTTCCCAAGGACATTTGGAAATGTCTGGGGACATTCTGTACTGATACAACTGGGAGATGCTGCTTGCATCTATTGTCTGGAGGCTGGAAATACAAGTATATACCCTATAGTACATAGGACACCTCCCACACCCGCCCCACACTATATGGCCCCAAATGTTACAGTATGAGATAGGGAGACCTGATTTGGGTGATGAGGATCATGGTCTTAGTTGTGATGACACAAACAGAGCTCCTACTTATGAGTGATCAGTTCAGTCCTGCCTTTTTGCTAAACAATTGTCATTCATTATCATTTAAATCTCACATCTACTCTCAAATGGCCTTTATTTTACAGGGGAAAGAGAACCCAGGCTCTGCAACCTTAAGTAACTTGCTCAAGGTCACAGACAATGACTGTGGTAAAAGTGGGATTCTCACCCAGACCTTCCTACCCCAGGACTCTCACACACTGGCCCTGCTGCCTGGTTTGCTTCCTCGGAAAGGTCTGGCTGGGCTGCCAGGGGTGGGTTCTGAAGACCTTCCCGAGGCTCCTTTGGAGAACGCATGAGCCCATGAAGACCCTGAATCCTCTGCTGAATGGCTTCCAACCGCAGCCCCAGAAACCACTCCTTCTCCTTGCGCATCCTTTCCTGGTCTTGAACAATGAGTTACTAAGCCTCTGCTCACCACTCTCTAGTTGTCACCAGGAGACAGTGGTCTCAAACCAGGTGACTGGGCTCTCAGGGGACATTTTTTGGTGGCCACAACCCTGGGTGTGAAGGGAAGGGAAAAACTGGTGTCCAGTTGGTAGAGGCCAGGGATGTTGCTAAGGATTTTATAAGGCACAGGGAGATTCCCACAACAAAGGACGATCTGGCCCCAAGTGTTGATAGTGCCGAGGTTGAGAAACTCGGTGTGAGAAGCAAAGTGGGAAACCGGGCCTTATAGCAAGGCAGCTTTCTATAGAGTGGGAATTCATTGTTGTTTTATTATTTTGCCCTGTCCTCAACTCACCTGCCTTCCGATAACAGCTCTGATCTTATTTAGGGATTCCCAGTCAGAGCCCATGTGCTTCTGACCACGCCCCTCCCAGGCCCAGATGGCATATACTGGACTCATCCAAGCATCCCATGTCTCTGGCAAAATGATTGGTTGGGCCTGACAGCAGCATAACCAATCAAATGTCATGAGACACTGACAGGAACTTCTGAGGAACTCCAGGTCCTTGAGTCTGGACTTACTCCTAAGAGGATATGAATGAAGCTGGGGCTGCTGATGGCCACGTGGTCACCATGAGGAGGGAGACACCTTGAGATGGAGACAAAAGGTGGGAGCAAACCAGGGAAATTCACAGAGAGAATAAGCCTCTATGATAGAATTTGAGGCCTTGCACTAGCAATACCTGAAGCTGGTTTACTCTGGACTTCTGATTTACATGAGCCAGTGAGTTGCCGAGTTCTTTAAGCCACTATGGGTTGCAGTTCCTGCCTCCTGCACCCAGGAGAGGTCTGACTGATCCCATTCACTTGTGGAGATAATGACAACTGATCCCATTCACTTGTGGAGATAATGACAACACAAACGACTTCCATTGAAAAAAGAAAATATCTGCAAAATTCCTTTGCATTCTCTAAGAGATTTCATAAAGCAGTATGTAAATCTGGGGAATATTCTGGAAGGCAGAATTTTCCTGACAACAGGACATCTAACGGAACAGCCACTGGCTCTTCATAACACAAGGAAAAGCTGGCAGCCCTGCTTTTGGGAAGTCAGGTGCAGAGCTGCAGGTTTCATCTGTCTTGTCAGGAGCCGCGGTTCAGGGAGAGCGGTGGCATGCTTGATGTCTGTTAGAATGAGATCCACATGCAGACGCTCCTGTCAGGTTCCCAGCCGACTCCTGCGCAGAGCTAGCAAGGGGATGCCGGGCAGATGCCTAGCTCGGTGTGACAAAGGCCCTCGGATTTACTCTTGGATCAATTTGGGAATTGTACTGGGGGGTCACCTAAAGGGATGTTCTAGGGTGAAAACATTCTAACCTGGACAAAGTTTGGTACCACCCACATACTGAACCTTCACTGGAAGCAGAGTCTAGCAGATACTGTACTCACACAACAGAAGAGGGAAGCAAACGTTTTTAGGGGATCCATGGGAAAATATTTAAAAAATCGTAATAGTTTTGACATTGTTGTTAATGAAAACGGAAGCAAAATACATACGTGTATCAAACATAGGATTTAGTAACTTTCATTGCTTCGTACAGGGTCAGCAAATGTTTTCTATAAAGGACTAGATAGAAAATATTTTCATATTTGTGGGTCTCTACTCAACTCTGTAGTTGTAGACTGAAAGCATCCATAGACAATACAGTAATAAATGGGCATGGCTGTGTTTCAATAAAACTTTATGTACAAAAACAGGTGGAGGGCCAAATTTGGCCAAAGGACTGTAGTTTGTCAATCTCTGGATTAATGGGCAACTAAGTAAAAGAATAAAAAGAGAGAGAAAAAATTTAAAATATAATGCAAGTGGTACATAGCTAATGGTAAAAAATTATGAAGTAGATTGAAGATGGTTGAAGATTGGTGAAATCTGTATTGGGTCCTATGCTTTTATTATTCATGATGATGATAAAAACACACATTTAATTATGATTTTATTTAGCATGTGCTATTTGAATGTTTATATGTATCAGAACACTGTACAAAACACTGTGATTTCAATTGTGAATATGACCGGTATGGTCTCTCTCTGACAAATTTTGCTAGGAGTTATTTATGAAGGAAATAGTTATTGATAGGAGAATAATGAAGGCTTTTCTGAGGAGATAACATAGAAGCAAATACCTAAAGTATAAGAAGAAACCAGTCTGAGGAAAGCTAAGGGACTAACATTCTGGGAAAGAGGGAACAGCATGTGTAAAGGTCCTGGGGAATGAAAGAGGCCCATGGGCTGCGTCACTGTGACTGGAGCCCACAGGGAGAGTGCAGAGAGCAGTGCTTCCATGTTGGAATTCACAGAAATGGGATTCACAGAAAGGCTTTCAGAAGAAGAGGGACTTGAGTCAATTTCTATGTTAAGATTTCTCCTACTTCTTTGCGGAATGGACTGGAGGGAGGTAATAATGGGCAAAGGTTTTTAATCCAAAACCCACAGCAGTAGCATCCATCACTGGATGAGAGCTCATCGTGTCAGATCTGTGATAGTCTCTTGGATCATTACTTATTAGATTCTCCCCATAACCTGCTGAAGAGAATATATATTATTTCCATTTTACAAAAGTAGGTGCTGCTGATCCGAGAGGTACATCAGTAAGAGGGCAGGGTTGACCAGCTGGCCAGCATTAACGCCAGGATTTGGCACAGGTCCGTATTATTTCTTGGGTCAAACTCTTACCTTGTATTTCAGGGGTTGGCAAACTCTAGCCCAAGGGCCATCTCTGGCCCACTAATTGTCTTATAAATAAAGTTTTATTGGAAAATAGCCATGGTGATTTGTTTCTGTAGTCTATAGATGCTTTCCAGCTCAGTAATTGCTACAGAGACCATATGATCTGTACAGCTGAAAGTATGTACTATCTGGCCCTTTATGGAAAATTTTTTCTAAGCCCTGGCCTATGTTATACTGACATGAAGTTTTTTCTTGCCAATTAGAATGTCCAAAACGACTAAGATACGTACCATTCATTATAATGTCCCAGAATGTCATTTTTTACCACTGCTTCTCAGATCCTTTTCCCACTCTGTTCTCATTCAGTATTTTTTTTATGAGGGCTTAAAATGATTTAAAAATATAGCAATATACAAATACAGCTGGGAGAGAGCAATGTTTCCAAGAAGTGCTTCAGAAGGAGCTAATGACAAGCATGTGATAGTCGGCACCTATCTATTCAGGGGAATAGAATTTCTTTTCCCCATGGCTAATGTCTATCCTCCCGGTAATGCCTTTTTTCTTAGGCTGTCTTGGGGGAAAATAGACTAGCAACCACACACTTGCTTTGTCAGACAGATCAGATCAACAGCGAACATAGGAAGACCCAAGGCCACTGATGAATGTCAGCTGGTAGCTCGGGCCAAGGCGGGCAGTGCATCCTGGCTTTGAATTATGGCAGAAGCTTCCGTTGATACTAGTACTTACTTGACTCAGTTTACACATCGACAAAGTGGACGTGATGTGGTAACCAGGTTGGCTTCCCACTCTACTCAGATCCTCTGGCTTGAATCAGAGTTGGCATCAAAACCCTCCCTCAACTGGTGAACTGACAGAAGGGTGGTGTTCACACACCCTGCTAACATCTGTGCTATGGATCATGAAGAGACTTATCCGCACCAGGTAGAAATGCTGTGTGCACACCCACAGGGCCTCACCAGGGAGAGATGCTGTGTGCACACCCACAGGGCCTCACCAGGGAGAGACGCTGTGTGCACACCCACGGGCCTCGGTTCCTCCTGGGAAGGGAGTTGTGATGGTTTTTGCTTTTTCAAAAATCCATGTTAAGGGAATAGATGGATCATCCAATGAATGCGATTGTTTCACAGGGCCTCACCAGGGAGAGACGCTGTGTGCACACCCACAGGCCTCACCAGGGAGAAACCCTGTGTGCACACCCACAGGCCTCACTGGGGAGAAACGCTGTGTGCACACCCACAGGGCCTCACTGGGGAGAAACGCTGTGCACACCCACAGGGCCTCACCAGGGAGAAACGCTGTGTGCACACACAGGGCCTCACTAGGGAGAGACGCTGTGTGCACACCCACAGGCCTCACTGGGGAGAAACGCTGTGTGCACACCCACAGGGCCTCACCAGGGAGAGACGCTGTGTGCACACCCACAGGGCCTCACTAGGGAGAGACGCTGTGTGCACACCCACAGGCCTCACTGGGGAGAAACCCTGTGTGCACACCCACGGGCCTCGGTTCCTCCTGGGAAGGGAGTTGTGATGGTTTTTGCTTTTTCAAAAATCCATGTTAAGGGAATAGATGGATCATCCAATGAATGCGATTGTTTTGCATCTAAGATATAATTCTACTGCAGTGTTTAATGAGAAAAATCAGAATATAAATGGATGATGTAAGTAGCAGGCACATTTAAAAAAATGATTTAAACCAGCTTTTGAACAAAGCCACTTAAACCTGTGGCTTCGCTCTCGGCTTGCCGGGCATTGCACGTTGAATAGACTGAGAGGGGACAATGACTTCAGAAAAATGCTTGGGGATGACAAGATTCCTCTCAGGGGCCGCGCCTTGCAAGCCTCAGCAAATCTCCACGTCCCTCGTCAATGCTGCCATTATATGAGCACCTCCCGCACGATTATTTTCTTTAAATCAACTCACTTCTTAAATAAATGTATCTGAGCAGTACGTTCTATATCAGGACTGACAGTGAAACTCCAGCGATAATAGCTACAAAATTGCCGGGTTGATTTGGCCCTCATTTTATATGAATATTACACATTAAAATAAATGCATTAGAATTAAATTGTTAAGAAGTTTATCTGTGTACCATTTCAAATGCCACTGTGTTCTCTCAGCGATTCACATATCTCCCAACACACTCTCCTAAGGGAATGTAAAAATGCATACATGTAAACATTCTATTTGATAGGGTAAGCATTTCATTTGAATTAAATATTAAGTGGGATCAAGTGTGCGTGTGTGCTTTGTTCTATGAAAACATGATACGCTGAAGACAAACCAGCAAACACAGAGTGGGGAGCAGCTGCAGGGGGGGTCCACGCGGCGTGGGGCTGAGGATTGTGCAAACACAGCACGGGTGACTTATTACCGCAACCCGAGCTCGACAAAGCCTTTGTTTATTCTGCAAATCCCAGGCAAAATAACGGCCTCCGGTTATCTCAAGATGCTGAGGAAGCCACCAGAGCGCACCCGTGCCTGTGGGCTGGGCGTCCCTCCGAAGCTGCTCTCAGTCATCCTGGCAGGTAGGGACGGGCGCCCCTCAGTCTTACAGGGGTGTTTCCGCTCCAGCCCAGGCCCGTGTGCATGACTATGCTTGGAAGAAACTCCTGATTCTGCATCGTGGCCTTCAAACACCTGCGCACCTGTTCTCAGCCGAATCCCGCCTCTGTCCACACCATTCACCAACCCTCCAGGGTGGCCTTCCCCGGGCCCCTGGGTCCCCCGCACCTTCCCCGCAGGGCCTGCGCACTTGCTGCCCCATCGACTGCAAGGTTCTTTCTTTGGTCGTCATCTGGACAGCTCTCCTCACGCTTGGGGTCTCATCTAACATGTCACCTCATCAGAGTCCTCCGAGGGCCTCCATCCTGTGACCCGGCAGGTCCTCTCCACAGCTTTCATCACTTCTGAAAGGCATATGCATTCGCTTACGTGGTGATGTCAGTTTTCCCAACCGGACTGTGGGCTCCTCAGGGGCAAAGTCATCTCAGTCACTTAACGCAGGCACATTCCACCCTCCCATCCCCTCGCGTCTTCAAGGACATTTCTTTATTATGTATATATATTTTTTTCACTTCATACATAATGACATTTATAAACCTGCAGTGTGCTATGTAACACACTGTAAGAGAACATAATGAGGTCTATGTTCAACTGCTTTTGTGTGTGTATGTGTTTCTGAAGTCTGTATATTCAAGCCCTTCAGTATAATTTATGTTTTTATAATTTGCCTGCTATTATATTTTGTATGTAAAGAAGTTATTTGGGGTATTACCTAGAAGACTTGCTTACCTTATAAAGTTGAATAATAGCCATTGAATTTTAGGAAGAATTACGGGTGAAGCTTATATAAAATGCTAGATTTAAGTAAACTTCACATTGGCCGATAGCAGTATGTATTCTATGAAAGTTATTATTTTGAATTAGGAATTCATGTTTAACATTCCCATATTATGTTCTAAGTACTTGAAATAATTTGTAAGAAAAAAACAATAAGAACAACCAACTCCAAACCATTTATTTTCAACGTTTCTTTAAATTTAACACAAGGCTTATATTTAAAATGTCAAAAAAAAATTGCCCTCAGTGCCAAGTACTGTACCTGGCATATAACAGGCTCCATAGGGGTTGCTGGCTGAGTGAATGGGTTTATGGAGCTGGAAAAATCAGATGCATGGCTTCCCATTAGGGTACAAAACGGGCATTGCATTGTCAGCCACTTGCCTGCCTGGAAGTTAAAGAACTCTGTCACCAACAGCAAATGAACCAGCCCCACTCTGCCATGTCACTGCTGGGTCACATCAGCTCACTTAATATGTTTTCTCTGTGTGGCTCTGCTTGGGCCCCGTAGAGGTGCCACATATGTTTTACGAGCTAACATTTATGTTAGACACATTGGCCCACTGGACATGATCTCGTAACCCTGAACTGTTCGCTGGCACGCTTGAACATAATGGGGAGATTTAAAAAGGTACCGCCCAGGAGGAGAGTGGATTGCTGAGGGCAGGAGGAGGCTGAGACAGCCACAGAAAGCTGCGGCTGCTCTCTCGGTGACCATGAGCCACTGCTGTGACCTGTGGCTTCAAAGCATCCTCGAGCCAGAGGAAGACAGAGGACCCCGTCCCCGCTGTCCTTGGCACTCGGAGCTCCCAGGAACCTGGAAGCCAAATCCAGCATTTCCCAGACACAGCGGGAAATTCTGGTCTAGCCAGTGGCAGTGGGGCGGTCTCTGAGTCTGCTGGTATTCTGGCCTCGGACATTCCAGAACACTCTCTCCCTCTGTTAGGGTCTTCAATTAATTACTGAGGCGAAGTTGTTACTGGTTATAAATCAGACATTGAAGAAATGCCATAGCTCCATCCATAGTGGAATTCACATGGGGCAACGGAAAGTTTTAAAACTTTTTGAAAGCCATAAAACCTCCATTTAGATAGAAATCTTAGAAATTCATTCAGTTATTCATTTGCACATTGGGGGCAAAATGGTCAATCCTGCAGAGCCAAGGCCCCTACAGCCTGACATGTAAAACCCACCTGTGGAGAGTGAGCACCATTGGGTGAAGGGTTAAAGCTGGAATCCTCAACACAATTTCCACCAGATTCTCCCACTAGCACTCTAGGATAATAACAAACAGGGGCCTTGGATTTTTCCATCAGAGAACTCAACAACATTAGCCATTGCCGTTTCCTGCTGTGACGATTCCTTAATGTCTGCCCACCCCCAGGAGACTTAGCTCCATGAGGCAGAGATGTGTTTATCCTGTTCCCTTTCCACTTCCCAGAGTCTAACACGGTGCCTGGCACACAGTAAGTTTCCAATGCAAACCTTAAACGAATGCAAGTGAGCCCAGGGCCTGCCCACAGAGAGCTCCCTGCCCACAGAAAAGACATAAGGAAACAGAGGGATAATGACAGATGGTGCGGCAGGAGCAGGACTATGTCCAGGCTACTATGAGACAAGAGAGAAGGGAGAAAACAGCCTGGGAAAGGTCTGGAAGAAAAAAAAGCATCTTGTTTCTTGTTCCTTTTCCTGGAACTTTAGTCCGAAAATGACCAAGGTGGTCTATTATCAAAACAGCCAAGCCACATGCCCTGTAAATCGAGCCAGAAGACAGGAAGGTAAAAACAGTCACCCTATGACAATGTGTTATAGTCATTTAGGTCCCTCCCAACAGTCAAATCAGTAGACTACTTTCTTCTCTGAGTAGCTGGCCAAAAATGTTAAAATACACATAGGAAAATAAAGAGAAAGTTTTTCCCCCCCAAAAGCTTTATTGAGAACTCTAAGTCCTTGCAAGTATCAGTTTCAGAACCTTCTTTTATAAGAGACACAACTGAGGCTAAACACTCAGCAGAGGAAGGGGTACTGATGATGTAATTAAAACTTCAATCTACGATCTTTGCAAAGTTTGTCAATAGCCGGAGACCTAGGATTTGCTTCAAGAAGTCTAAGTTCTAGGAGCCAAATATCAGAACAAAAGCACTAGGAATTTGGGGCAAGATGTTTAATTCATAAATGGCCGTAGAGACTGTGGAGGGACTGTGGAGAGACTGGAGAGGGACTTTGTAAGCAATTATCTGTGTTTAGGGAATTCTACACTCAAATAGGACATGTGCAGGTTTGGCCTTGCTAGTTGAAGATTCCCTTGAAAATATCCCTTAGAGCAGCCACTTGTTTCTTTGGAAGAACATCCAATCCCGGAAAAAATAATTTCTCTTTTCCAATTGAGCTCAACTCTTGTCTCCATTCGTGTGAAACTATATCTCAGAAAATGACCTGAGGCTTAGCTCATGTGAGGACCGGATGTCATGAATCCTCTCCCTACAGATACCCACCTGTGTGTTTCCTCCCTCTGTGCACACTCACAGGCCCCTCTCTCCGCAGAGCCTTCTCTGGCCATCCTACCCAGCCTCGACCCTCTACCTGACCTCCAACTCTTCCTCTACCACCTTCTTGCTTGGTTTGCTCTTTAGCATCCACAACCTAACCCACTACATATCTTATATAATTATCTGTATTTTCTTTCTCCCTGACCCACAGTGAAGATACTTGGGCAGGGATATTTGACTACTTGGCTCACTGCTATATGCCCAGCTCCTGCAAAAGGGGCTGGTATAAAGTAAGCACTGATATAGGCACCCCTCCCTTTGCATGGCATCTCATGACCACAGAACTGTGCAAAGTCAGGACATTTCCAGCACAGGAGTTTGAGTTAACACACGCAGATTCAGTGAACATAACACCATGAGAGGCAAGGACTGCCTGTAAGTAATTGTTTGGATGACTAGAGCTGTTCCATACTCCTACTTGATGGGCCAGGTCACCAGGGGGAGTCCATTGTTTGCCCTACATATAACACATAGCTCTTGACAGGACACCTCTCCAACAACTACGAGTGAAGGGCCAGTAGCTTGGACATACTTGGGGATAATCTATTCTATGTTTCTAAGAACCATCCTCTTTAAGCCCTAACAAATTCCACCTTGAGCATAAACAATTGGACTGAAAGTAGACCACCCAGAGAGAGCCAAGTCTTCGGGAAGGAGAGGTCCAAGAATTTGAACAGAAAGATGGAGATCTTGGCAGAAGGAAAGGCCGAGGGAAGGAATTAAAGATCTACAAAGGTGAGGGACATGGAGATAAATGGGCTCTACCACTGTGATGCCCAGTTCAGTCTGCCTTCTGTTCTCTGTTCTGTGTTTCCTCCCCACACATTCCTGTTATCATTTGTTACTTGCTGTTGCTTACATTCCTTTGAAGTGGGTTACTCCTCCTTAGGCTCCAAAGACAAGCAGCAGGACCCCCACTACGGAGATACCTAGAGACTAGAAGACACAGTCACCTGCAAGGACATTGGTGCCAGACTGAGAAGTCAGGACAAGGAACAGCTGGAGACCAAGTGTCATGGACTGAATGTGGTCCCCACAATTCATATATTGAAATCTAACTCCCAATGTGAAGATATCTGGAGGTGGGAGTCCTTGGGAGGTGACTAAGTCATGAGGGTGGAGCCCTCGTGACAGGATTAGTGCCCTTATAAGAACAGGCCACAGAGACCAGCTCACCCTCTTTCCACCACGTGAAGATACCATACGTTGGCCCTCTGCAACCCAGAAGAGAGCTTTCACCAGGACCTGACCATGGTGGCACCATGGTCTTGGACTTTCAGCCTCCAAAACGGAGAGAGATAAATATGTACTATCAATAAGCCACTCCGTTCATGGCTATTTGTTATAGCAGCTCACACTGACTAAGACACATGCCTAGGCCACTTGCAAGATGACCCCAGGCCTAGCCAGGTTCATTTTAGCTGGAGAGAACTTTGAGGGTCCCCTGTGAAGGTCTGCATGGTTTGTGATTCAATGCCTGTAGCAGGGGAACCTGAATCCCCACCACTGCCGATTCAGTCTCACACTGGGAATAATTTGGGCTATTCAGGGAGAATTTAAGGAGCCCTAACTCAGTGATGTACAGGACTTTGTAGCTAGTCAACCTTTCCGCCCTGAAGCGTAGGGGACATAGTGATTAAGAACAGGAGCTCTGGACCACATGGGTTTGAATCTGAGCTTTGCTACTTCCCTGGGGAAAGTCCTTGCCTCATTCCTTATCTATAACATGGGAATAATAAAGTAATACCTGATGTGTAACGAATTAAAGTGCTTGACATAGGGCCTGGCACATAAAGTGTTTAGTGCATGACAGCACTGAACACCAGGCTTTTTCTCACGTTAGAAACCAAGGCACTCCCACTCTCCCGTCACTCCTGGATTTGTTCCCCCACGTTATCCACCGACAGTCCGGGCCGTACTTCTCCATGACCAGCAGATGTTGTAACTAACGGTGTAATATGTCCTGTTACCACTTAACGGACCTTCTGTGATCCAGTGCAGGGCTAAATTCTGCACACACATAATAAAGGAGGAGTTATTATCCCATTTTAAAGGAAAGCAAACTGAGGCCCAGAGGGTTGCCACAGCTTTCATTAGGTCTAAAAATCTAGCAAGTGATAACTAGTATTTATAGCAGGAAAAAGTAGTAATTTACAGTCTCAATAAATTGCTTTAGCAAAAGCTAAATATTAGTTCAAACTCTGCTTTTGGTCTTGATCAAAGGTATTTACTTAAGAGTATGACCTGAGCTTGACTTTTGATTTTGAAACATAGAATAGGTGTTTACTAGGTGCAGGAAGGAAGGAAGAAAGGAAGGAAGACAAAAGAATGAGTGAGTGAAAACAAAGGAAGAAATCAATAAAATAAAATTTTAGACATGAACGTGAGAGTCAGCCTTGCTCAGGAATGCTTGCCTTCTACCACCATGACCCTGGCTAACCGAACAGGTAGAGTATAGTCCACATTCTGTCCCCTGTGTGGACAACAGCACCATTCGGTTTTTAGCTAATGGCATGCTCTTAAATTGCCTCTCAACCGAAGAAACGCAAAACAGGGAAGATCGTAGTAGAAAAAAAAAAAAGAAAAAGTCCACTTGAATGTCCAAATTGCTTTAAACACTCTTTACTACAATATAATTTCAGCACAAAAACGATTTTAAGAGTGCTTTGCGATTTGTCTTAAAGCAGTTCAACTAATATATAAATGCTTGTGCACGATTGCAGGGCCTGAAACTAACCAGTGGCAGCAATGAGCATCTTCAGAGTAATCTCTGTGTGCCCTCCACTCTTAGCTCTCCCTGGATTGTAAGATTTCTGTAGCTGTGGAGGTGATATTATAGTTCTGATAAACTTGATTAATGTTTACTCTGTGGCAGGCATTATGAAAAAACACCTTACCTATATTATCTTATTTAATTTTTAATAATATTTTATTAGTTTTTTGAAACCAGAGAAGTCTAAAGAACAAAATAATAAAGAAAGCTTATGATTTCACCTGAGATACAGCAAAAGGCATTAAACAACAACAACAAAAAGTAGAAAGAAAAAGGGCAATAAATGCTTATGATTAAAAAGTTTAAGTGGAATGGTAAGAAAAGTTGTAAAAACAAAAGACATTAAAGCAACACCCTATTCCTTTTTCTTAAAGGTAGCCACTGCAAACTGGAGGTGTTTATGATTTCTCTGGTGAAAAAAAGAAACAGAACTCCACACCATCTCATTGATTTTAGTCTCAGAGCAATCCTAGGAAGTTCGTGCCACTGCTGTGTCTCTCTGATTTACAGATGGAGAAACAACCCTTCAATCAGTTCAGTAATTTGCCGAATGTCTCACAACTGGTAAAAAGGACAGGAATAGGCCTGTGACTTTGAAACCCGTTTTGACCTTTTCTTTTTTTCCAATGAATTAAAAAATATTTTTTAATTGATTTCAGAAAGGAAGGGAGAAGGAGAGAGAGATAGAAACATCAGTGAGAGAGAATCATTCATCAGCTGTCTTATGCATGCCCCCCTGCACTGGGGATAGAGCCCACAACCCGGGCATGTGCCCTGACCAGGAATCAAATCATAACCTCCTGGTTCATAGCTTGACACTCAACCACTGAGCCAATGCGGCCAGGCTGTTTTGATCTTTCCATCCGGTAACCTGATCACATTGGGTAGTTACCTTTGGCTTTGTGACACGAACAGCAATAAAAGGAAAGTAGATATGGTGAAAAACGGACTACCAGACTTGGTTATATGGGCTGACCCAATACAAATCTGAGGCTTCAAAATAATTTTTTTGCAGGCATATTAAGTTGGAGACATTTTACAAGTCTGAATGACACGTTCCAGGCTTGCAAATATAGATGTTCCTCCAGATGGAATGGAGTTATGTCCCAATAAACCATCATAAGTTGAAAATGTTTTGAGTTACAAATGCATTTAATACACCCAACCTACCAAACATCACAGCTTAGGCTAGCCCACCTTAAAGGTGCTCAGAACATGTACATTAGCCTACAGTTGGGCAAAATCATCTAACACAAAACCTGTTTCACACTAAAGTGTTGACTATCTCATGTAATTCATTATGAATATCATTCTCACACCATCCTAAAGTCAAAAACCTACATGGAACCATTCGAAGTCAAGGGCTGGCTGTCATTGATTTACTTGCCTAGGGAAGGTAACATTTTAGGACTGTTTGAGTAAAGATAAAGTTGATATACACATTTAGGGGTAAGCTGACAAACATAACGGAATGGTATCCCTCTGTCCCACATCTATGGCACAGACTCCTCACTGCAAATGCAAAATAAGAAATGCATCTGTCGCCTGCATAGAAGTGTGGACTGAGATGGGAACCTGTTTGCTGTGTCACTTTGACAGATGGGAGGTGAGGGGAAGGCCAGTTGGAAGAGCAGGAGGATGTTCTGGCCTCTGAAACCCCTCTGCTGAGTTTTTTTTTTCCCCTGAATTCCCACCACTAAGTGTCAGACCTCCGGCCCCGACTCTGTCTAATGACGCACGCCTGGCTTCTGATATTCCTATCAGGGAACTTAAAGTTTAGTGAAACCACCCGATCCAACGCTTAACAAGACTTGGCATGAACAATTTCTTAGGAATTACTGCCATCAGTACCCGGCAGTTTCACATAATGGACTTTGTGATTTCATAGATGAAAGCCCAAGGTTCTCACCCCCCACATAAAATCAACTCTCTGCAAATAGATTCTCTAACATTTAGGTAGCTTATCATTTCCAACTTTGTTCAGCATGCTCTCCGGAGCTGCCATTTTTGCAAAAGGCAGTTTCTGATGGAATAATCCAGGCACAGGAAGTCCCTGAGAGGTTAAAAAATCAGGTAGTCCAGCTAACACAATGTTTTCCAAAATTAATGTACTTCTGCTAAAAATTAACATCAAATGAAGATCCCTGCAGAAGGCTGCCGCGGAGATGACTGTCACAGCGGCGTGTAGAAGGGGCTTGATGCACTCAGCCTACTCTACACAGGTAATTACTTCAACTACTAATAGTGCCTCCCTCTCGGTGAGGGAGGTAAGAGGCTCCGGCTCCACTTAATCACGAGGCTTCTTCATTACCACTCCACCCCCTACTGGGTAAAACAATTCGCCCACTCTGTTCAGCAACTCTCACAAATGAGAAAAATTTATTAACATGTGAGCAGAGCGGGACATGTTTAGTATGTGCCAAGGAGATTACCTACTTGGCTTTAAAAATACACAGGTGATTCAAATACTTGTGTGGATCATCTTGAATTAAAGTCTTTCTGGAAAAGTTTTATTCTCGTAACGATACAGCTGGTTCATTACTATAGTCCAGGTCAACACACTTGGGAAGTGTTTAGAGGTGTTAGGAGCCATGAGAGAAGGAAATGATGGAATTAGACAAATGTGGAGTCAGTAATGGGTGACGCTGGGTAAGTTACTCACATCTGCTCTGAGCTTATTTTCCTATTTGTGAACAAGGGATAAGAAGAATAATATCTGCTCCATTTTTACTTCAAGTCAGCTCTGCCATAGGCATATGTGTGCTTCTAAAGGGTGCCATGCTATTTCAAATTGCACAACACAAACCAGAGGTTCCAGGAAAAATGGACTTAGGGGCATAATACTTCTATCAGTAACAAATAGTGAAAAGAGGGAGGCACCTAATAAAATGGTAGTGCTGCTTTACAATGTTAAATGGTACAAAATACATAAATACTATCTATACATATAAAAACCTAAGTGACCGCACAACCGAACAACTGGTCGACCCATCACTATGATGCACACTGACCACCAGGGAACAGATGCTCAAAGCACAGGATGGGGCTCCCTCCTGCCTGGATCAGGCCTGTGGGAATCAGGCTGAAACCGGTTATCCGACATCCTTCATAGCATCCCGGATTGCAAGAGGGCACAGGCCAGGACAGGCCAGGCCAAGGGACCCCACTGGTGCATGAATCCGTGCACCGGGCCTCTAGTCTATTATAAATACAACACTTTAGCCCAGCAGGCGTGGCTCAGTGGTTGAGTGTTGACCTGTGAACCAGGAGGTCACAGTTTGGTTCCAGGTCAGGGCACATGCCTGGGTTGCAGGCTCCATCCCCAGTAGGGGGCGTGCAGGAGGCAATTGATCAATGATGCTCTCTCATCATTGACGTTTCTATCTCTCCCTCTCCCTTCCTCTCTGAAATCAATAAAAATATATTTTAAAAAAATGCAGCACTTTACCGTGGAAAAGCTTTTTGGAAGTGAGTATACGAGGGTTGCACCTATGACTTATTATGAAGTGATGAAGGAGGTTATCTGAGTGCAGGAGAAGTTGGAACGCTGGATGTGGAAGGACGTGGCTCCTAACACACGTGCTGAACTGAGGTCGCTGAGGGTGCTTGCCCTGTGTTTTTCTATGTGGTTCAGCTGGGTGCAGTTTTCTGCGTTCACCTAGTGTTTCTCTCTGGTGAAGTCACATAGACACAAAGGGAAAACCTGCGGTATGCTCAATATGTATCAATCACGTTGGAACAAATTCCTATTTTCAAAAGAAGTGTCACAGCAGAAGGGACGGTATTAAAAGATTAAATACGCTAGTGATGGTAAACACACAGTAGGTACTCAAGAAGTATCACGGTCCCTTGATTTCTATGGTTACCGCAATTAAACTGGGGTCAAATTCAATCCCAAACTCAAAGTGGGGGGACTCAGAGAGGTTGCCAATGTCTTTGCTGTTCTTGATCAGCAAAAACAATACGACTCTAAGGTAGCGATTTTGGGGTCTGCCACAAGAATTTTAAAAACATGCACTACCTGACTACTTAGTCAGGGGCACTGACCTTCTTTTCCTTAGATTGCCAAAGTAAAAAATGACAACAGCCCGCGCAACAATATCTGTCAGGTGTGAATGAATCAAAATCATACCTATTTTTGGTCAGATTGGCAAAAAAATAATATATTTTTTGGTGTGTTGCAGAATTTTAGTTATTAGCGTGTGGGTGCCAGGAGATGAAGGGTGAAAATCGCTGCTCCAGGGGCTCTCCTACAATGGTAACAGATGACTCCATGCATTTGCTAAATGTTTTCATGTTGTACCTTTGTCCTTGCCTACAACAATATCATTTCCTGAAATGAGTTTAAGGACAAAGCCAGGAAACACCATCCTTTTCCTTAAGTAGAAATTGAAAACCACTTGGTGAGAAGGAAGAATTTAGCTGCCCTTGCTGAGGGTAGAGGGGGCATTGGTGTTACTATGCACACTGTTGGATGAGCCTTAGAGATGGGCAGACCAATTTCTCTGCAGAGCCTTTTCGTTAAGTTATAGTAACACCTACACAAGGCGCTCTGTGTGGCTGGCACTACAAGAGCCCGGGATATATTAACTCATCTAAGAACCAAATCATTCTCAGTAATTGTTTTTCAAGTCTTGATGTTTCTTATCAAATTAGGTAAACTGAACAAGGTTGGAAATTCAGCCAGATTTCTAGTCCACTCGGCACTATGTTTTCACTGGGCAACCCCAGCTAGAAGAGACCGTCTAACTTAATGGTTGACCTGGGCTTTGGGGTCAGACTCATCAGAATCATGGCCCCTCATAACTGTGTTTTTGGGCTCGCGATTCAACCTCTGCAGGCCTAGGTTCTCCCTTCTGTAAAAAGGGGTTAATAAACTATCTCTTGGTGCTGTTGTGAGGATTAAATGAGATACAGGATATAGGTGGTTCAAATGGCACAAGGCACAAAGTTAGCACTCAGTAAGTGGTAACTTTTATTAATATAATTTTTACCATGTTATTACCAGTATGGGCCCAGTTGATATTCACATTGTTTGGCATCTTGGCACACGATCCAGCTGTTTGCAATAGTACCTGGCACAGACCAAACTTGGCATCTAAAGACTTGGAGATGTTGCATCCCTGATTTTCTCTTCTTTTGTCCCCAATACACAGGATTGTCCTGTCACTGTAGCACTTATATGCCTTATACCTTAACCACTGCTGTCTGGCAGACCATGTCAGATGTCCAAATTGCTGCCTCTACAGTTCACTTTCCATTTATTACCAGCCATCCTGACTGGCTTCTCCCATCGGTCCCCTGAGAATGCCTTTGCTCACTTCTTGCCGCATTGTCTGGTCCAATGGGAGCCTTTTCAGCACATACCATACTGACCTCTCGGTGGAGCTGACCACTCTACCCAAACACTCTCTCCTCTCTGCCTCTATCTTGAAAGTCACCCTGCCTTGATTTTCTTCCAACCTCTCTGAAAGTCTATGCTGTGTTTTTTTCTCAGGGCTTGGTGTTTTCACCTTTTACAACCACCCTCTGATATGCTCACCTGCTGTGATAGGACTTCTATGTCTTAGGACTTTAGAGTGGACACATCCAACAGAAAGCTGAGATCTAGAGGAGCAGCCAATGGCATTCTCCATTTCTCTTGAGAATCACACAATTTTCTCACACTCAACAGTCCCCTCTCAGTGCAATCTCCCCTAGGTTGAACAAATATTCAAGATCTAGTGATTTTTACCTCCCAAATGTATCTCAATGCACTCTCTTCTCCATATCCCCATTGCCATTAGCCTAGCCTAAGCTACCATTTTTTCCCACCTTCCTATAGCAGCAGCTTCCTCACTGGCATTGTTTCATCCATCCACAATCTACTTCAATTCATCTAGTCCAATGCAGCCAGGGTCATACTTTAAGAGATAATGTGTTTATATGAATCCTGATTAAAACCCTATGACTTCCCAATGCTCAAAGACCAAATGTAATATTGTGAATATGGCCTACAAAATTCCTAATATGCCAGATTCCCTCTATTCCAGTTATATTTGTACCATTTTATTTCTTTTACTCACTCATGCATTCAAGAAATATTTAATGAGTACCTACTATGTGTTATACATATGATAGTTTCTTGGATGTGCTTACCTATTTATTCAGAGGGAGAGGTGCAACTGAAATGAAACGCTTTAATCCATATTATAGTCCTGATTTTGAGTTGTATCCCTAATAGCAAAACTCTTTTGTCACATGTTTTTAGATTTGGGGTTTAGCTCTTTGGTTTAGAGAAATATCTCTTTGTAAACATGAGCACACATATTTTGTAGTCTAAAGTCGAATTAGTAATTGATATAAGCCCTTCTGCCTTCCTTCTCCCCCTTCTAATGGCCCAACTCTCCGAAGCAATCAGTTATGTAGACTCTGTGACTGCACGTTGAGGAAGTCGGAGAAGTTGGCATTCCAAATGCCTGCAAGGTAAGGGGTTGGGTAACAGAAACTCACCCATATTGTACACAGAGCACACTTCAATTTTCTGCTGCAGTACTCAAAGGAGATTAGAGTGCTTGCAAATTTGAGAAATTTCAGAAAAGACAGGGAGAGTGAGCAGCCAATTTCCATTGCATTTTTGCAAGTGAATATCAGGAAATTTGTTGTTAATTTTGTCCAAGGTGATGTAATCCAAACATTAGTCACGAACCTCCTTTTCAGAGATAACAATGATCTATTAATTGTTGCTCCAACTGGCCTTTTGTCAGGCTTTGTTTCTCTTTGACCTTTGTGCAATTTTTTTTAACCCTCACCCAAGATTATGTTTTTAAATTGATTTTAGAGAGGGAGGAAAGGAGAGAGAAACATGGATATGAGAGAGAAACATCGATCGGTTGCCTCCAGTACTTGCCCTGACTGGGGTTCGAACCTGCAACTTTTGGTGTTTGAGACAACATTCTAACCACCTGAGCCCCCTGGCCAGGGCTGTGCAACATTTGATGCCTCCACCACCACCTCTTAGTGGCTCAGTCTTGGCTTCCTTGTGCCTGAACCTCCTGAGTCCTCCTCCCTTCTGACTGGGTTTTCCATCTCTGGGTCATCCCAAATCATGTGGACAGGTGCCAAAGCTCTACCCCTGTTAATCTTTTTTCTTCCTCCAATTCCTCTTCTTACAGGACTCATTCATTCTCACAGCTTCAACTCTATAGGTGGTCCCCACAGCATCCTTTTTGCCATTGATCTTTCTGTCAAGCTCATGATCCCATATCTTCAGTACCATAGAGACTGCTTTCACTCGGGCCCATGATTCCTGCCCACCTCCTGCCTTCCCACCAAATTTACCTGTGCACTTACCTCTAAGCCCAGGTCTCTCAGGAGCACCACTATTCTCTCTGACACAATTATTCAAAATTCAGAAATGGCACTCAGGGTCCTGTTAATAACTACCTTTTCAATGACTTTCCATTGCTCTCCAAATTATGTCCAAAACGGGATCTGTGTCTGCTCATCCCTTTTATAATTTGACCCTTTCCTACTTCGTACAACCCTCTGTTTAGCTCTCAACTTCACGGGACTTTTCCACTGAATGGGCCAACCTTTTCCTGCCTCGTGTCCTTTGCGAATGTTTTCTCCCATGGCCTAAAATGTCTCCTTCCATGGCCTGCTCCATCCTGGCCTCCCCCTTCCATCAGCCTAATACATTGCTCATTTCATTGTGAGCTTTATAATATCTTTTTAAAAATTGATTTTGAGAGAGAGTGAGAGAGAAACATTGATTCATTGTTCCACCCATCTACACATTCATTGGCTGCTTCTTGTATGTGCCCTGACCGGGGATCAAACTCAAAACCTTGGCATATTGGGACGATGCTCTAACCAACTGAGCTACCTGGCCAGGGCTAGTTGTGAGCTTTAATGTTACTTATCTCAGGAAGCTTTCCTGGATTTTCAGTCTGGGCTAGGTGCCTCTGGCCATCACTTGTATGGTATCAGCACATTTTTTTCATAGCAGGGAGCACAGCTGACATAGTCATCTGAGGCTGGTGTTCTCCACTAGACTGTGAACTCTATGAAGTCAAGGATGAGCCCATCCCCAGATCCCAGTGCCTGGCACATGCACACACACTCAGGAAGTCAAATGGAAAAACGATGATTGAAATCATGCTTTGGCAGCTCCCATATCCGCTCTCTGCAGTTACCACCAAGCCCTGTGACGTTCTGGTTGCATCACTCCCCCTTCCTTCCTGTCCCCACCATCCTCTCTGCTCTTGTCCAGCCCCCACTATCACCACCTATGGCTGGATTATTGCGGTAGCTCATGGTCTCCTTTGAATCTCTCCTTGCAGCAGTCGATATTATAACCTACTGCCAGGTTCATCTTCCTTAAAATAAAAACACAGCATGTTACTCCTTTGCTCGGGGCTCCCTGTTGGCTCTTTCCTGTCTGCAGAACAAGGTGGGAAATGTCACTGGTCTCAGGGTTGCAAGGAACCTTGACTGTCATCTGGTGTAGCCATCTCTTGCTACAAACGAGGAAACGAAGGTCAAGCGGGGTTAGGTGGCTTGCCAAGGAACACAGAGCCGGTATTTCAGTCTCCACGCGGAACGGCCTGGAGGATCCGTGTGCTGGAAACACACCCACGCTCTGCAGTGCACAAAAAGAACCACCCCACTCCCTCCCATGATCCGCCTCGCCTGGGAGAATCCGCCCTCGCCTGGGGTGCCCATGACGCTCCCAATTTTAAAAGTGAAAGTCCCACATCCCAAGAACCCTCTCCTTCTCCCGGCTATCTGGGGTGCTGGTCACCCTACTCTAATCTTCATTCTCTTCTCTTATCATGCTCCAGTGACCTGCTGAGTTCTCACCAGCCACACAGAAACAGCTTTCTGTTTTCCGTCCCAACTCCTTCCCACCCTCAGGCCTTTGCAGTTGCTACCCGCCCTTGCCCTGTCTACACGGTAATTTAGTGTCAGACACACGAGTATCCCCGAATTGTCGTCCGGGGCTCTCTTCGTTAGCTCAACATGCGGCACCCTCACAAGCTGAGGGCGCATCCCCTTTGCATTTCACTGCTTCCACTGTCGTCCCCATGTGCTCCAAAATGGGAAGCGCTGCAGTGATCAAAATCTCAGCGCCCTGGAGAAGGCAAGCGCTCTCCTCCCCATCGCACAGGTTATTGAAGGGGGATGTTGGCTTGGAGCATTCCCTGAGCTTGACAGTGAGGAAGGCAGCCATGGAAAAGTCTGGGTCTACCTGTCTCCTTTTTATTTATTTGCATTACTCAATAGATTCAGATCTTCCTCATTATAACAGCCCAGGGCCCTCAGGCCAAGCACATCACAGTGATCTATTGTTGGGATAAAAATCTCCTGGCGATGACAGCCGGGATTGACAGGGATGTTTAAATCCTAAACTATGCTTTGGATGACATTCAATTTTTTGTCATGAAATTTCAAAATGTGACTGGAGCTTTCTCAAAGCTTCCCACATGGAGGAAACGTCAGCAGCATAAGAGGACACGGAACAGCTGGGGCTGAGTGGGAGGAAGGCTGAACTTCAAGGCCAAATGCCTTGGGAGGGAGTGGGGCTCTGACGGATGAGCTGTGTGCCTCCAGACCAGCCATTTGCTTCCCTCTGCCTTGATTGCTTCATCTATAAAATGGGACGGAGGCCCACCTCTGAGGGTAAGGGAGTAACGCACGTCTGCTGTCCTCAGCAACCTCCCTGGCACAGAGCAGATGTGCCCTCATTTTTCATTTACAAAAACTACCAGTATCTATATTTCCCATGGAGCCTTTTCCGGGTCTGAGCACTCCTTTATGCTAAAGACCCTGAGACTTAGACACAGCAATCACTATTGTCTTTCATTTGTTCTTCTTTTTTTTTTCCCCCAAAGTTTTGTCTGGCTGTTTAGTCTGTGCCTATTTGAACTTTCCAACAAGACTTTACAAAACGCAGTCCTGTCTTTACCTTTTACACAAATCTCTGATTTTGACACTTTGTATGGCGCCCATCTCATTCTGACTTGTATACTGGCCAGCTCATTTCTTGGTGAATAATTGAGGCACTGTGAGAAGCCGGGGGACACACAGACCAATAAATCCCGTCCCTGCCCCGTGGGAACTCCAAGTCCAATAGAAGGAACATGCACTTAAAGACATACTTTCAGCAATGTGATAATTTTTATAAGGTGAGTACAGCAACAGACACTGTGACAAAATGGAGACATTTAGCTTCTTAATCAAACATTTACCTTTTCAATCAAAAGAGGAAACATTTAACTTGACCAAGAATGGTCACAGAGGGCTCCAATGAGGAGGTGACTTTTGATTACAGGTTTAAAAGATGCATAAGATTTACCCAGGCCATGTGTAGGTGAGAAGCGGTGATGCACATGTCATGTACAAGCCCAGGACTGGTAAGGCAGGGATCACCTCTTCATTTATTGTCTGTGCAGCCAGACTGTATTTTCATTAAAATTTGGAAAAGCATCTTACATTTCATTGGATGTCCTGGAATCTGCAGCAAAATCATGGCCCAGAGAAGTCCTGTAACCAATCCTTATGATAAATGGCCTCTACTTTTAGCTAATGTACAGTAAAAATAACAAACACTGAAGGCAGTGGAAAACTATAATTAAACATGCGTATTTCATCAGAATGAAAAGTTATATCAATCAACCTAGACCCCAAACTAAAAGTAGAGCATTTATTTTTTAACTTGGCAGAAAAGAGTTAATAGAAGTTGGGAAGCTCTCTTTTCAGCTATCAAAACAGTTTTCCTGGACTGCTGAAAGCTACCCATTAGCTCATCCCATCCACCCTCTTCCTTTAAAAATATTAATTTTAGTGTTAAAAATGACTCATGCTTACTGTATTTAAGTAATAGAGAAAATGATAGAGAAGACAGTTTAAAAATCATCCAATATCCACATCCAGAAATAACTAACCTTGGTTGAATTGTATTTCACATGTGTTTCTATACACACATGAGTTTGGAAGGAGATAGCTGGATGGGTGGATGGAAGAAAGGAAGGACAGATGGATGGACAGGCAACTATGTGTCTTCCCTCCCCCTCCACCCCACGGTGAATGATTTCCCTCCCCTTGTGGTGAATTTACCTGCCTGACCCCCAGTGAACAAGAGGAAACAGCTCTTCTCACATGCTTAAACCCTGCAATGTCCAGATTCCTAAAGTGGACATCCCTGAGGGATTTTGAAAAATCGTCCAGGGATGATGTCAAAACAGTTATTTTTCATGATATCAATTAAAATCTAAAATAGTTTATGGGTTCTCGGAAATAGGACAGAGGTGAGACTTTACTTAGAGGCACTCTCACTTGTGATGACAAGGAATGAGAAGACCAGAAAGAAAATCTTGTCATCCAAGCTTACAAAACACTTACAAAACGCTTATAAAACGGGGAGAGGGCCCAGCAGGGTGAGACCCGGGTCTCCTAGTGATGCCGTCTCAGACCTGCTGGGAGCACCCGCTAGACAGCCCCGAAGGAGTGCTTGCTTCTCAGACTGGACTGTCGTAGCCCCCACGTGGTAACCGTTATTTTGTCATCTGCACTGAAGATACTCTTTGGGCTTCAATGGGCACACGGTGCTCTTTTTAAAAAGCTGGGAATGTTGGCTGTGTAACTTCAAGGAAATGTAATCAAATAGGAGCAAATGGATTTCCTGAATGGCCTCTGCTCCAACCCAACTTAGCCCTCCTGATACTTTTCGATGTGGGTGTGTGGGTCGGGGAAACCCAGCCACCCCAGCACTGTGGAACATTCACGGACCAGCACTGCCTCAATGCTGTCCACCAGGCGCGCATCTGGGGCTGGGTGTTCTATGGCTCAGGGCCGTCCTGTGCATTGTACAACACAGGCAGCATCTCTGGCCTCTACTCACTCGACACCGGTACCAACTCCCCAGGTGACAACTAAGAATGTGTCCAGACACGGTCACATATCCTCGGGGCCCAGGGTCAGGGTCAAACCCCCCCAGGCTGAGAACAAACGCTGTAACATCTGACAATGCAACGTTTTGCCTCCAATTAAAAAAAAAAGGCAAAAGCGATTTTTGTCTTTGTTTTTTAGAGAGACACCCAGACTGAGGACATGACCTCACAGAAGTCTCTGGATCGAGAAGAGAGGAAAGGAAATTGGAGGGGGGATAAAACCCCATGTCCCCCATGTTGCACCAGATGAGTCCGCTCTGGGTTTTCCTGACCTGTACCTTTAAGAAGGACAAGAACAGGTGAGTCCAGGAGACAGAACCCTCCCTTTTAAAGCCACAGTAAATACAAAAGCAGGGGACTGGAAACCTTGCAGACTTTGCTTTTCATCAGGCGCACTAACAGGAAAGAGGGGGGAGGAGGCAGGACGGCTCTGACTTTTTGGGTGACTTGAGATGTCAATGCAGCACCAGTGCCGGCAGCTGCAGTTGCTTCATCGTTTGCGGACAGGAGCAGTTCAGGAATTGTGAATTTTAATTGTCCAGTCGGAGCTCAGATGGCTGGTAAGACAGTGTCTAGAAGCTCTGAAAGATGGTCGCTAATTAATGAACATGAAGCCCTAGTTTTGAGGCATCTGAAACAAAGCAGGCTCCGGCTCTCTGCTCTGTGTCTACTTCGGGGTCTCCGGGAAAGAGCTGGCAGGGGAGGAACTGACAGCCAGCAGGGCCCCTTTTCTGCGTGGCTTCCCACAACTTACCGACACATCACGTGGAGGGATTTTTCTCTCTACATCTGACTTTTATCCTGAGCAAAAACTATCACTTGAGGAGTCAACTATGTATGTGCTATTTAGTAATATAAATGTAAGTGTTAGCATCTTACTAACCGAATGGAAAATGGTTTTGTTCTAACGGCTGCGAAACTTCCCCATCCCTCAAACAAACAGGACCCATTACTTTAAACACCTCAGTGTCTCGTAATTGTTCAAAAATGTGTCAAGCTACCAGTAATTTAAGTCCCGTCAGAAATAAATCTCAGGCACTCACTTCTTCCAGTCAGCCCCTGGAAAACACGCCCACATGTCAATTACCGGAAGCCGTGGTGCCGTGTCTTTGTTCTGCATTTGTGTAAATAGAGAAAGGTTTGTCCTCAGTAACAACTGTTTTCGAAAACCTATATAAATGTTTACGTGGACCTCTCTGTAACACCACCTCCCAGAGGCAATAAAAGCCACCGTGTTGGTAAACACACACACACACACACACACACACACACCCCACACTAAGTGTGTGCATTGGGTAATAAATGCACAAGTGTGAAGTATCAACTTGTAAATTATTCTTTCCATAGAGGCCTGACCTTAAAGTATTTACATTTAAAATTGTAAATCAAAACGAGCTACGTTTTCAGAACATGACAGTCACTGGCTCATTGCCACAGTATCCACGGAAGATGGCTTCACAGATCCTTTCAAAATCACCGGTAAATACATGAGTAGGGAAACTGGGACCATAAAGCAGAAATAATCCACACAATTGGCAGCTAATTAAGAGAGGCTATTCGACAGTTTCTCTGTGTAAAGTTATTCCCCACAAGTAAGACGGAAAATCTTGGGAATAGAATCTGGTCCCTTCCTGCAATGCATACATGGTTGTAAATAGCCATAAACCTAGCCATAGGTTAGGGGTGTGAGTGGCTTCCTAGCATCTTGCATTTCTAATGCAACAGTATTTTTATTAAAGATTAGAATCAGTGAGTCATAAAATCACCCCTGCCCATTGTGGCCTGAGATCTCCATGCTAAATCAGGTCACTGTCACTGAATTTCAAAGAAGGAAGAGAAGGAAAAGAAATTTGGTTGCCCTGATATTAATTGTTCCCTGGTTCTCAAAGGATGTAGGCACTGAACAAATAAACACGACTGAAAAACACACAGATGGACAACGCAGAGATGTTGGAACGAGACCCCACGTGGTCTTCCTTCCAGGGGTAAATTAGACTAAGGTGGTTTTCATTAAGCAGGAACAGGTCAATGTTTCCTTATTAACATGGTGACAATGGCATGTTAATAAGAAGTCGTCCCTTTGCAAGCATCTAACTGCCAAGCCACTGGATGAACGGTTTCCTCCATCCCATGGAGCCTTTGCACATTTCCTCTCTCTTGTTCTATGGACATTTGGGCGTGTGTGTGTGTGTGTGTGTGTGTGTGTGTGTGTGTGCATGCACTGACCTCTCCCTAGGCAGGATTAGGAAACATCTACTAATGTTTCCTTCAGGAAGCAAGGGATTTTGCTAACCTGCTTCCCCGTAGGTTTCTCTTCCCCGGAATGTTCCCCATCAACTTGTTTGTCACTGGGATTTAGATAATGATCCTGCTTGGCGGATGGTAGTTTTACTGATAGAAGTAAAACCCTTTTTTCCTCCTCCTTTCAGGAAGGAAGCTAATAAGATAAATCATTAATTAAAGGGGCTGCATATGGGACAGATGGAATTCTACCCAAGTGGCTGCCTCCCCCAACAGTTGAGGGGGTAAAAGCACCATAAATCACTCATGGTCTAGCAGCCTTCAATAGGGCCCGTCTTGCCCCTTGCAAGCGATGATAAACAACATATACTCCCAGTGCAGCCCATTAGGTATTCCAGAGGAGGTGAACTATGCGATAACGCATTTATCCTTCTTGGGAAGGTATCTCTTCATGTTTCACGTGGCGCGGAGCAAGCACACCCAACTGAATGACCCTAATGAGGATTAATGCCTTATTCCTCCAAGGGGCCTGGCTCCTCTCCCCGTGCGGGAGTGAAAGAATAACACCACGGGGTAAAATGGCTCCTGCTGCTTCCCTGAGCAGTGAATCTGGCACGGCACACACGTGCTTTCCTTTCTCTTTTGTTCTTCTACTTTTTTTTTTTTTTTGAGAGCTCTTAAATCCAGTTGGCACAGCCACTGCCTTTCAGTTCGTTACGGGAACATGAGTGACAGGAAATCTCTCACAGGCTCCTTCGTCCAGTCAACATTAAGTTGCAAGATACTAAAAATCAAAGATCATATGAAACCAACACTTTCTCTAAGTATTACAAGTCCTATGAGTGCCTTACGGGACTTACCAACAATACCATAATTTAATTTCGTCTTTATGGGATCTTTTATTTATTCATTCAATAATTATTTCTTGCCCTGACCGGTTTGGCTCAGTGGATAGAGCATTGGCCTGCGGACTAAAGGGTCCCAGGTTTGATTCCGGTTAAAGGCATGTACCTTGGTTGCAGGCACATACCCAGTGGGGAGTGTGCAGGAGGCAGCTGATTGATGTTTCTCTCTCAGTGATGTTTCTAACTCTCTAACCCTCTCCCTTCCTCTCTGTAAAAAATCAATAAAATATATTAAAAAAATAATTAGTTCTTAAGCACCTACTTTGGCCTCTGCTTTACCTTATGCAAATGGGATTGAAATGATGTAAATAAACACACATTATTGATCATACATAAATAAACAACAAGTAAATAAATCACATATAGATAGATAAGTAACCCTACATAAATAAATTGCCAACCGTGGTGAATTCCATGGAGGGAGGACTTCAGAAATGACTGAGGAACTTGACCTAATCTGGATAGTCAAGGCAGGCTGCTCCAAAACTAATGCCCGTGGTGAGAATGAAGAGCTACGTATGGTAGGCAGGGCATAGGAGAGGAAGGCAATTCAGGAAGAATGCACTGCTTGCAAAACAAAAGTCCTAAAGTGAGAAGAGGCATGACGATGTAAGAAAGCTGTACAAGGCCAGTGAGTCTGGGGTACAAAAGAAAGTGGGGACAAGGACAAAAGTTGGGGCTCAGGAGTCAGGCTTCGCAGGTCCCTGTAGGTGATGCTAAAATGCTAGATTTAATCTGAATAAACCCAGGGTTATGGGTTGAACTGTGTCCCCTACAAGATATGGTGGAGTCCTAATCCAGTGGGACTGGTGTCCTTATAGAAGGAAGGAAATTTGGACAGAAACACAAAGGAAAGAGGTGCCACATGGTGACACAGACGCACAGAGGAGGATGCCTGTGAGGGTGGAGGCTGAGATTGGAGTGACACACCTACAAGCCAAGGACTGTCGTCCACAACCCGAGGCTCAGAAGAGGCCAGGAACAATCCTCAGGAGACTTCACAGAGCCTAACTCTGCCTACACCTTGATTTGGGGCTTCAGGCTCTAGAATTGTGAGGGAATACATTGTTGTTTTAGGCCACCCCACTGTGGTACTTGGTTCCAGGAACCCCAGGAAACTAACACACCCAGGAAGCCACTAGAAAATGCTGTCGAGGAAGGAGTTTTAAAGGAGGGAGGAAGGGAGTGATATGTCGCATTTTCAAAAGACCCTCTGGGCTGCAAAAGGAACATGACCGCATTGGAGAGGTCAGGCATGGAGTGGGACATGCCTTGGAGGGCGCAGAAAGCACTCAGGGGGAGCTGTGCTGTCTAGGAGTGGGAGCTGGCATGGCACTTGCCAAATGTGTATTCTTGGCATGGAAGATGACGCAGAGGGCTAGAGAGAGGGAGCGTGCTTTTCCGTGGCGCTCCTTGAACGTGGGCACGTGCGCTCCTACTCCACACAAAGATGGAATCTGCAGACCCCAACTGGAGCCTTCGAGTGATGTTAGAATTATTTTACCACTTCACACATGGACTTGTTTTTCTCTGAATTATAATTGCTTTTTACATAATGAAAAATCTGCTCAAGAATGACAAAGCATAAAGAGCTGCTTCTCACCTCCTGTAAGGGTGCAGCAGAATAGGGTGCCCTGAAACAAGAAACCAGTTGGTTCAATAGGGAATAGTCAATGGATTCAGATGAGATAGAGACAGAGATAGAGAGAGCAAGCTAGATAGCTAGACAGACAGACAGACAGACGGAGTCAAATCTACAATCATTAGTGTCCAATCCCCATGGGGAAGATTCTGACTTTGTCATAAATGGACCAGAGCGACTCACTGGTCCTCTCATGGCCTCATAGATTGCCACAAAACAATCATGACACACGCCTTCAGGAATCTCTGACTGTGGGTAATGCTTAGCACATTGCTGCTGCAGAACACCTTTGAAATAGGAGCAGTGCGCCCCCACTCCGTTCGGGCACCTTCTTCTGTGAGAGGCAGACCTTACCCCAGAGGCGGTGTCCTGAGTTGAAAGCCAGAACCATGGACCTGAGGTCTTGGCTTGGGGATTTCATAAGCAGCTATCCTAGCATTTAAACGTGCTTCAAGGGAACCAAATGCGAATGCTCAGAGGTTTCTCTCCCCTCCACTTCCCACTTCCCTTTACTCAAAAGGTGGGGGCCCCTGGCACTGACAGAGGGTGTGGTGGGAGAGGGAGGGAGGAGCGATCCTACATATTTTGGCATCAGTGTTTGAGAAGGGGCCCTGGGTCCTGCCTCCCAGTTGCTATTTGCTGGGCTGACCCCTTGGCCACTGATGGTGTCGGTGGTGAGGAAGGCAGCATATAAATTAGTCCTTTACACGAATTTGGCAATTCAGAAGCAGAAGAATATTCTATTCCGATGCCTTGTGGAGAAATGCCACCTCTCAGGGCAGACTAGAAACACTGCTGTGCTGTAAGTAAGCAGGGGTCTGGGCATCGCGAGGAAAGGGCCAGCGGGTCCGGAGGGGCCTTCAGCCAGTGATGGTCCTGCAGCAGTCGGAATGGGCATGAGGCCAAACTGAGGACCCCAGAGGACCTCCAAATCTTAGGCCCTGGGGGTGGGACCCGGTTCAGGAGGCTGAATGGACCTAGCTCCTGATTTGACTCTGATTAAGTTCTGTCATCCAAAGGCATGGGTGGCCATATGAAGAGCTAAATTCAGCTACAGAAATAAATAAAGGTAGGTGGCTTGCTTCATGGGCTCGAGGCCTCTACACTGATGTCTACTGCATAAGCCCCTCCTCCTGGAGCATTGGTCGGAATAACATAGGTGCCCATGCATTCAACAGTGAGGCGTCCATGACCCCTTCCAGAGAGCACGTGCTTCAGGCTGCTTTCCAGGGGGTTGGGATGGGCCACACTGGATCATCCATGATGTCCCTGGGGCCCGACAGTGTCTGCACTTAGCCACACATCTTGTTCTTAAGAATGCATAGTTATGCAACATCTCTGAATCCGGGATTCTTTGGGACTTGAATATGACATTTATCATTCTGTTTTCGCCTTCTACTTGTAGGTCTTTCATGCTTTTCAGACTCCTTATCTCTTTTTTGTCTCTCCTGCAGCTGTTGGGAGTAGGAGGGAACAAGGTCATGCTCCCTCTGGCAGACGGGATGACTAAAGCACAGAAAGATTTGTGACATGTCCACAGTCATGGAGCATAAAACAATCATCCCAACAACAACACCAACAACAGCTCTTTGCAACCATCACAGTAACCTTGCTAGTCTTTAATTTCCCGCTACTGCCCGCTAACTGCTCTTCCTGCCCTGTCCTTAGGTGTGAACAACCCGCTAAGTAGGTATCATGCAGCGCAGTGAGGCGAAGTGCACCGGCAAGGACATCCATGAGGCAGTGTCCTATGGCACATGCAACAGACACGCTGACCTGCGAACTAAGCCCTCAAGGAAGATGCCCTCCACTGTTCCATTCAATCCTCAAGATGTCCAACAACCCTATTAGTCTGTATTGAGGTTAGAGAGACTTATTATTACAAGGGAGAGAGTAAACCCCGCAGGCGAGCAGGCACGTGAGGAGTCTCCCCGTCCATCCGCCCTGCCGCCCTGCACATAGCGGACTTGACAGCACCTTAGAGGCAGGAGGATTCGGAAGTCCAGACACCTGCAGGTTCACTTCCTTTTAGTCCTTCCTGGAGCTCAGCACTTCTCTAAGCTCCGTGCGCATAAAAACGGCGAGAGTGCACAATTGTGTGTGTGACTTGATCCATAACGAATTTTAATCTCCTAATTGCATAGGGGCTCAACGTTTTAAAATTTTCAACAAGAGAAAAAAAAGGGGTTATGATGAGAAGATCTAACGAAATTTCAAAGATAATTTCGACTCTTTGTGACTTTGTCCCAGTGGGCTGACTTCAGAACCTAACCCTCACATAACATGGGAACTTACTTTAGAGAAGAAGAGGTGTTGAGATTTGGGGCCACGTGAGTCTGACACCAAGGCCCTTGGTTATTACCACTTGACCTTCCAAGCCAGAGCCAGATATCTCCGTTCTCTCTCCTAATGTTTCAGGTTTTCCCCCTGTTCGAATCCAGTCCAGCATAGAGCTACAAAAGTGTATAGCTAAGTGGCTATGTCATAGAGACCTGTTGACTATCTTGCTGATTGACCAAAAATAACACTGATTTGATCCTATCTGAAACTTTTATTTTAAATGCCTCAAATAACCCTCAATCTTGCCAGCTCTTGCGAGCCAAGTGCTGCCATGTAGATATGGTAATTGGCTGTATCCCTATTGAGAAACACAACTTGAGGCTTCCCGTTCTAATACGCAGCAGCACACACAGTGTCAATTTCCTACCGAGTTCAGATGGGTCTATTGCAGACTACTATTCAATATATATGCTGTTTGCTAACACTCACCTGTAAATTTGTGTTTATTCTTCCTTCCTCGAGCTCTAAGTGCAATCTACTTTAATTTCCCCCCTTGCCAAATATTCACTTGCTGACAAACACACATTCAGATTTCCTTGCATATTCATGCCTGTGATTTTGTGCTCAAATTGAATTCCCGAGCAAATCAGCATTGACTTTTGCATACCCACATGCAGGTGCACGCACATACCCCCCCCGCCCCACTCACACACACACTTTCCATTCACAGGCAGAAGTTTAAGCAAAGATGAGAAGGGTGTCTCAAAATAACATACTGGGGACCAGCACCCCTTCGTAGGTAATTGGAACTATACTGTGAGGTCCTATCTTCTGCAAGGGTTGAGCTAGAAAAGTAGCAATATATTTCTAGTTAAAAATCTACCTTACAATCTTTAAACTGTTCATAAATTATGTTAGACGTGGTTTTATGTACATATCCCTATGCAATGATGCTTGTTAGAATATATAATATCAACAGTAATGTGTATATATATAGTAGAACAGAATTTTGGAATATTATATATTATTTTACATTAAAATGTTCTACCAAATGCATACAGTTGTAAACACCTAAATGAAATGCGTGTATATCGTAACTCCTTAATACCCTGAAATCATATTGTCACAAAATAATAATTAGGATGGTTCCATTCACTTTTATTATTTCCTTTCTGAATTTGTATTATCCCAGGATTTTCTCTAGCTTATTGTTTTGTGCTCATGAACCTCACACACTACAATTTCGGGTGATTATCTCCTATGTTTATATGGTACTTAACAATTTGCCGAGCAATTTCCTGTAGATTATCTTATTTCACCCTAATGATAGCCCTGTGGGGAAGACACCATTAATTAAAAAAAAAATCTTTGTTAATTTTTACTTATGTGTTTTTAATTTCAGCCCCAAATAACATACTTAAATTGGGGGTAAAAAAAAATGCTGTGACCTACAGTTGGGAGAATGACCCCAGAAAATGTCAGGGACTAAACATGAAAACTGTTAATCTTTATTTCAAGTGGACTTCCTTTGAGGTCTGAGGTAAATGAGTGAAGTGCATTTGTGAATTTCAAAATGGAATTTGAACTTAACACACACATACACACACACACACACACACACACACACACACACACACAGTGTCTCTTTCTATTGCCAAATCCAAAGAATCAAGCCATTTGGAGGACATCACACTGAGAAGCCTAGAGTTTTTCTAGAACCTTCCAAGATGACGTTTTAAACTGAACCCACAAAAGGAGAGTAGGAAAAATAAGTACAACTTGTCAGTGGAAGAAGATCTGTGACGGGTAACACATTAATGAGAACAGTCCAAAAAACTCATCTTGGCCTAAGCTCCAATTTTACATGTTTTCAGCTCTTTGACTCAGCATAACTCTTGCTGCTAATACCCAGGTCTTGCCAAGTACCATGTAGGGACCCATTTTTAGGAAGGAAACAGGAAATTGGGAAGACTCAACTTTTTAAAGAAATACCTTTGGACGACAGTGTGAATAGAATAAGAACGGTGGGGATGTTTTACATATTAGCAGCAAGGCATTTCCAACCTAAGAAGCAGGGTAACATCTCCTGAAAAATAAAAGTTCTATACCATAGACCCTTGACATTTATAAAACATATATTCTGCAGCCTTCAAAAAACCCTTAATTTATGAAGTCACCAAAGCATATATGTTCCCTCATAAAATGCAGTGGGGTATAGCTGAGAAATTTAAGTGACTTCTTTAGGTTCTTACGAGCTGTCTAAATGTAGAACCAAAAGTCATTTATAAAGAATCACCTGCTTCATGTGCCCTGCTTTAAAACAACCCCGGCAGACAGAGGAGACGAAGTTCAATGGGGAAGCTGGAAATTCACATTGTGCGGCCGCTCTGGGCCGCTCACTAGCAAGTGACCCACCCCCACGTCTGAGCATCACCCTGCGCAATACACACTCTACCTCAAATGGCCAACATGCTGCGTGTCATGAGACTTGGGTTATCTCTCTGGTAGACAAAACCATGATACCACGTCTGCAAATGTCATGAAGTTATCATATTATTAAATTGCTAATAGACAAAACAAAAATCGTGAACCACTGGGTATTCCAAAGAGATGCAGTTTCGTGATAAACTCTGGCGAATCTCCCTGAGTGGGAGAACAGACAGTTAGTTCAGCTCTTCTTAAGTGAACGTAAACAGGAAGAAAGACATCTGAAGTCCAGGAGAATGTGAAACTCCCCGAATACAGACAGGCTGCAGAAGTCATCGCTGGCCTCAGAAGAAATCTCAGAGCTCCAGGAAGGCCTTTAACCAATTAATAACCTCTAATTAACCCCGCTGAAACACTTTTATAGCATCACCCCTGAAGGTGGAGTGAATTCAGTGGAAATGACAGCTCATGTCCCAGTCAAAAGGCATCATGGGTACATTCTGTCATCCGTTAGACCCTGTCATCAGTATAGATTGCCATTTTTGTAAATCATCTTTTATTTGGGGACGGAGGGAGGTATTGATTTTTTCCTAGTCTTTTCTCGGAATGTTAACCTTGTTTAAGTTCTTCATTTCCTCCTGCCTGGAGCACCATGTTGCAATAGAATTAAATGCATAGTAAAATGGCCATGTGAGAAAGGTTTATGCATGATGTTAAAACCCGCTCCCTTGATAGATGGAGCCATTAGGGTCTGGAATCCACTGCATTAGTCTACTTAGCTCAATCCAACAACATGCCTTAAAAGTCTCACAGATTTGTTCAAATGCTAATGAGCTACACCACCCAACCTCATCTGCTGTAGAAGGATCTTATATTTCCAGGGATTGAATGCATTTAAGAGCTACCCATGGACTCACTTTACCTGACTTGGCAATTCAAGACTTCTCAGATTAGTGACAAGGGGAAATGTATACATTTCACTGTGTGGCAGCTTCTGAAAATACACTCAATGGGCCCTAATCAAAATCACTTTTGTTTAACATCAGTTTATCATTATCTTACTGTCAGGATAAGACGTGGAGAAAGATCCTTTCCAAAAGGTCATATATATGCATTTCTTTCCAAATCAACTGGTTAAATGTAATAACACTAAAGTCATTTCAGAGACAAAAGGTGGTCATCCTGGTCATGTTTCCTCAGCTGAATATACACCTTTTGGTCTGAACTAAACTTTGAGAAAGAAAATGCCAAAGTAACTGCTTACAGACTTTTTGCTGCCTGGTTCGGTCTATGTCCTTAACAAGAAAAATAAACTCACGCAACTCATCTTCATTCAACAAACCTTTGCTGAACACTGACAACATGCTAGGTGCTGTGGCACACAGTGCTTCTTTCTCCTACTATATTTTTAATGACACTGGACCCTAGGACAATGGTCACAGCCAGCTTCACGGGCTTGTGATCCGTGCCATCAGACAGGACCCCATGCTCAGAAGGGGATCTGTTGGGGTTTAATGCTCAGAAGGACCCAACTGCTCTGCTGTTGCCTCTTGAAATTCTGAAAGGGGCCCCACAAATCACACAGCTTGTCTGACGCCAGGTGAATTGGTAATTGGGTTAATGAGATTGCCGAGGCTGGATGAGGAAACCTGGCTGTAACATCTCACCCCTCCAGTCTCATCTGAGATATTCCTTCCTCTAGGCCAGGCTTCCCGATGCCCTGCCCCCCAACCCCATCTCCTTCTGTTCCCCTCCAGTCTTGTTTCACCCCTGCCTTTCCTCCAAGATGGGCCTCCTCATAATTTTCTGTGACTACCTGCTTACTTACATCTCACACGCCCCGGACTCCAGGCTCCCTTAAGACAAGAACCGTGTTGTATCCACCATGGCATCTGAGAGTGCCCTGGGCTGCTTCCTACATTAGAAATTTGAAACATGGTGCATGGAGTGCCCCAGCTTCTCAAGGACCTCCAAATCCTTGGAGATCTGACCAAACATGCATTTGTGCTAGCACTGAAAAATAAAAGCTAAAGTTGTGGTCAATAATTACTTCAAAGGCAAATGAACTGTTATTGTTTTCTTTGTAAGAAAAAAAACTTAACAGGGCAAGTGGGTACATTTTAACAGGCTCATTTCTATATGGCGTGGGGCCTCCCAAAGTGAGGTTCTAAGGCTCTTGGGAAATTTTAATGGTCTTGTATGACATAACTCCCAGCACAGTGCCAGGGACTGGGTACTTACTTAAGACTTGATTTGGGTCCCACACAAATTGGGTGAGAGAAGGAGATGTAAAGAAGGGTGTGAAATGGTGCTTGCTTTCAGGGTGTCTGTGGGAGAAGACCAAAGGCTAATAGACAAGGAACCATTAATTCAGGGGTGGGGAACCTTTCTCTGCCAAGGGCCATTTGGGTATTTATAGCATCATTCGAGGGCCATATAAAATTATCAACTTAAAAATTAGCCTGTTATATTTGGTCAAACATTTAATTAACTCACCTCTAATGCCTTGGCAGGGCCAGACCAAACGATTCCGGGGGACGTATATGGCCCGCGGGCCCGATGTTTCCTACCCCTGCGTTAAATGAGTCCTGAACTTCACACTAGATGTCCCAAGCAGCAGGGGAGAGAGAAGAGCTGATAAAGTATGTCAAGATGAAGGGAGCAATAGTTTAAATGGAATGTGGATGTTTATTTCCAGAAAATACTGTAAAATGCACGAGGCAACAAGGATATGGATAGTAACCAGTGGCCGGGTACATACTGGGGTTTGCGTAAGTGGCATGGAACAAGGTGATGTGATTAAGCAGAGAAAAACAAAGAAATCTTTCCTACATGGGTTGAGACTTTAGAAAAAGAAATTCATTCCTTTGGTTAGATAGGGCTAAACCAATGTGTGGTAACTTAGAAGTAAGTTGAGCAAGTATCCTTTCTTCACTTGACAAGTAAGAATTAGCTCTAGTTAATGACAATGGCATTGGGTGAAATGACTACATGATGATGCCCATTGGTTCTGCATCTGGTCTTTTTCTCATCACGTTCAGGAGAAGACAGTGCTCATAGAGCACCGTGCTCAGACTTCATCTCTCTCAGTGTGTTTGGTTGGTCCAGTTTACTCAACAAAACGAAACAAAAAAAATGTCTGTGTTTGTCCCTGGTTGTACTGAAAGCAACATTGGCCTCAGTGCTCACCTGTATGTCCAAGCTCAGAGCCCTCTCTGCATTCATAGAAAGACTAACACATGAATTTATCCAATCCACTCAACTAAAATATAATGTATACCACTCTGGGTACAGGAAAAAATAACCCTTAAGAAGCTTATCTTTTTAATATAAGTCAGAAACAAACAAGCAAACAAAATCAGGTGATTTCAGGTAATAACCATTACTGTGAAGGGAATAAGCAGGGCAATGGGAAAGTCTCAGGAGTCGGCCAACATTTTCCATAAAGGGTCCGGTAGTAAATACTTTGGGATTTGTGGGCCAAACAGTCTTGGTTGCAACTCAAGTCCCTGGTTGTAACACAAAAGCAGCCACAGACAAAATGTAAACCAATGAGTGTGGCTGTGTGGCAATAAAATGTTACTGACACAACAGGCAGCAGGATGGATTTGGCTCAGAAGTTGCCATTTTCCAAGCCCCAGGAAGAGAGCTGGGAGTTGGTTAATTTAGCTATGATGTCCCAGAAATGTTTTCTAAGGAAGTATCATGTCAGTTGAGATCTCAATGAAGAGAAGGGTCCAGACATGGAAATATCTAGAGAAAAAGCATTGGAGGCCGTGAAGAAAATGCACGCAAATGTGGGGCAGTTTTATTACCTCCAAGTACTTTAAATCACCCAAAGTTCATACCAAAAACCCTGGAGCCTTAGGACTACAATGACATGCTCATCGATATAAACCCCACACCACTGTTTGAAGAGTTTACTTAATAAGGAACTGGAATACCTTGTCTGAACTATTGCAAATTTTAGCTAACTGTGTTCAGAATCCTGGCACAGGGAGACATAATTTCCCATCAGGCCTGCCTCCTAACTCTAAACCTGGACGGGGGCAACTTTGGACACAATCAAGAGCTGAACTTGGGGGAAATTTACTTAAAATGCACAGTTAACGTGCAGTGAATGTTCGTTCAATGATATAAAAATAATTTTTAAAAACCTTAGGTTGATCATTTCAATGTAAAAGCTTTGAAAAACAATGGAGTGGGGAGATGGCTCAATATTTTCAGACTTGTGCCTTTAGGTTTTTCATCATAAATAGCAAGGGTTGAACATAGACAACTCACAGGTCCAGTTAGGCCTCCGATTAGTTTTGTTTGGTTAGTTACCAACATGTGGAAATCAGAGGATTTGGTATGAAAATCTGAATTTCGGGCTTCAGTTGGGGGGCCCGGCCACACTAGGCCCTAGAATTCCCTTCTGGCATCTGCCTGGCATCTATCTCCTCCTCTAGTTGCTAGAGGAGCCTGCGGCCTCTCCTGCTGGTTCTGTGAAATCTGAGGCTTTCGAACCTTGGAAGGGCTCTCCTTTTAGAAAGCATCCCAACATTATGAATATGATATTTGCAACATCTCCAATACCGCAGGAGAAATGACAACTAAAACAATTCCGTGGCCCATGAATACAAATTTTTTGGGGTGATTCTCATGCTATCTAACACCAAACACGAGGGGAAGTGGGAAGGGGTGTCCTAGAGGGAGCCTACAGCCCCATTAAGCAAGTCAAGATAAATATCTTACTTTTGCAAATTTCATAAAAATATATGATTAGTGAGCAAAGGCCAGAACCCCTTTGCAAGGGGCCAATCTACCTCTCTCTCAGCTGCTTTTCCTTTATTTATTAATTTTTTTGGTTTTTTTTTTTTCCTACCTGCCTGTACTCTGTAGGCATGAGTTTCAAACCCTTCAAACGGAAGGATTTCTAAATTCTGCGACATTTTCAAGTTTTGTGGATTTGCTTTTGTTCACATTCTGCAATATTTTGTTAAGAGATTCATAGCCTGAGCTATCCTCCCCTATTTTAATCTCAGAATAATCTGCTAAATGAACTTGACAATGGCCAGGATGTGTGGATTTCCTCCTGTTGTGTGTGAGCAGTCCAGTCTCACATGTCCGAACTGCCAGGCATTAGCTGAAAACTGAGGAATTCAGCCATTACCCTCAACAAGTGACAGGCAAATTCTTACACCATGCCAACGATCAAACAAATGACAAGTGTCTCTGCTTTCTTTGTAACGAAGGTGGACGGCGGCCGTGTGGTTGTGGGATGTCAGTGAGAGGGGCCCGTTTGTCAGGTTGCTGGCCTGAGGAGGCAGCCCCACCCAGAGCCGCCCGCAGTGGCAGGCCGGCTCGTGGCCAGTGGTCCCTCGGTCCACTTGGATCGGACTGTGATCGCTTTCCAATGTCCAGAGCACGGAGCTCTGGTGTGCAACCCCCAAGGATCTTTGAACCTGGCATTCGATAAAATCAAAGTGCTGTTGGACATGCGGCCCAGACCTGTGATGTCTAAGACACCTTGAGCTCAGCCAGGGCTCAGTCATTAATTAGACAGGGAGGCCTCATCCTCAGATGGCACTGAGTCCTGGACCCTGGTCCGGGGGCACAAACTTGCCCCGACACGGATATCCGGGGAAGCCTGGGCCGACTTTGACTTTGGCACAGGTCCCTCGCAGAGAGGGGCAATTCCTGCGCTCGCAGATAGCTCAGAAATGTATTATGTATGCGCTGCTTCCAAAGAGTCTTTTAAAATTTCCTTTCTCATAGTATAACCGGTTGTTACCCCTCCTATTGATTTCCCTAAAGAGCACAAGTCTATTCCATTAGAAATAGAGAAGGAGGGGGGGAAAAAGTATCGCTTTTAAGCTGAGTGAGAGCAGTTTTCTCTTTCTTCCTTTTTCATTTGGAGGGAGTGAGATTGGGGGAGGAATCCGCAGTGCCGCCTCCGTGGGTCCTCGGAGCTACTTTCAGGGAGGGGCCTGCTGGCTTCTGGTAGAGAAAAGGGAAATTCCGAATGCCACCAGGCTAGGACGTGGACAGTCGCAAGGCAGAACCCAAAAGTCATGGCTATAGTGGGTGAACTCAAATGTCCATTAACTAATAACACACTCACAAATAAACAAAAGGCGACACATCCGCACAGTGGAATACCACTCGGCAATAAAAAGGTATGAAGTACGGATACACGCTATACACACTACAACATGGATGAACTTGGAAACATTGTGCTGAGTGAATGAAGCCAGACACAAAGGCCACACAGTGTATGGCATTCCGTTTATATGAAATGTCCAAACAGGCCAACCTATAGAAATAGAAAATAGATTCGTGGTTGCCTAGGGCTGGGGTGAGGGAGGAGAAGGAAGATGCTGACGAATGGGTATAAGGTCTCTCTTTGGGGTGATGGGAATGTTCTAAAATGGATTGTGGTGACAGCTGCACAAATCTGTGAATATACTAAAATCTGGTGCAATTTATACTTTAAAAGGTAAATTTCATGGTATGCAAGTTATATCTCATTAGCGCTGTTTTAAAAGTGTAAAGGATAGAAAATCACGTCTAGATATTTACCCAAAAGGACTGAAATCAGGGTTTCAAAGAGATATTTGTATATTTATGTTCACAGCAGAATTATTCACAAAAGCCAAGAGGTGGGAGCGACCCAGATACCTACGGAGGATGAATGGATAAACAAAATGAGGTGTGTACACACAATGCAATATTATTCAGCCTTGAAAGGGAAGGGAATTCTGATACCTGCTAAGAGTGGATAGAGCGTGAGTACATTTTGCTAAGTGGAATGAGCCAGTCACAAGAGGACAAATACTGTCCTTTTGAGGTACCTAGTGCGGTCACTTCCTGCAGACAGGAGGCAGATGTGGCTGCAGGGGCTGGGTGGCTGGGGAGAAGGGGAGATGCTGTTTAATGGGCCAGAATTTCAGTTTCGAAAGATGAGAAGTGCTGGAGTTCAGTGGCACAGCAGCGTGCCGTGCTCATAGTGCTAACCACGGATGGACCTACATTAATGTCTCCAAGCCAGGGCTCTCCCTGGGGTGAGTTTGTCCCCCAAGGGACATGGGGGAATGTGTAGAGACATTTGGGGCTGTCACAGCTGGGGAGGGAGGTGCTGTTGGCCTCTAGTGGGTAGAGGCCAGGGGAGCTGCTGAATAGCCTAGAGCAGGGGCCGGCCCCAGACACAGAAGGGCCTGGCCCGGGGGCAGCGGTCTGGAGGCCCAGAGACACCCTGCCCTGGTTGACTGGACAGCTTAGAGACTCTCCCATCTACTTAGTCCTGGGAAGAGGTGCAGGATTTGTTTTTATTTAACCGTGACAGTGCAGGGCTGTGTGCGCACCTGCAAGCCCGCAGGTGGCTGGGCTGCGTGAGCAGCTCCGGGAAACCCCCTCACCGAGTGCAAACAGAAGCGAAGAGAGAAGAGCCTTTTGCACCAGGGGGTGAGGACGGGAAGCCGTTTGCTGACTGTGCACACAGACCTGACTTGGGTTCCCTCTTCCCAGACGCCGTGCTGAGGTGCTGCGTGGAGGGCGATGTGGGCTCCGCATGGCGAGGGCTGAGGTCATTCCCCAGAAACCCTCTCTGCTGTGCCTGGCAAATCAAAGAGCTGGTGGTGGCTGCTGAAGGCAGAGCGAGCTTTTCCATCCCACCCTGATCAGAAGCAGGATAATGGCTACGATGATGGATGACGCGGAACGTGTGTGTGCTGAAGAGAGGCAAGCGGGAGGCAAGAGAAGTTGGATTGCCAAGTCCCGGGCAGAAGATGAGAGGAGAACGCCTTCCTAGACACACCACGAAAACAATTACTCGTGATTTTGAAGAAAAGCAGCTCGGCTAAGAGTCATTAGTTGCCTCTTTCTCTCTCTTCTTTCTAAAATATCAGTAGGTGGAGGGATTTGTAACTTCGGCAAACAAAGATCAAAGAACAGCAGAAGGGCCGAGAGTCAGAGCGTGCAGATCCGGCTGTCTCTGACCTTCTCTAACCTGGGGACCAGATGCTGAGCCTGCAGGGGGAAAGTCTACCCTTTGAATAAGGCGAGGTGGCAGGGAGGTGAGTGTGGGTCTGTGCTCGGCGCGGATCAGGGCGAGGGGCATGGTGGCCGCAGGGGCGGCATGACATCCTCACTCAGCCACTTACAAACCGCGGCCCTCAGCCACGTCACCCACGCCTCCGTTCCCAGAGCCGATGAGAGGCGATGACATCTACTTCGCAGGGTTGGTGGGAGGGTCAGAGTCAAGTCCGACCTGTTTAGCGCCTAACACTGCCTTAGCCCATAGCAGGCACTTAATACCCGGGACCTATTCTGATGTTGGTGCCGACGATCATTTGAATAAAAAGGACATTTTATTATGATGCATCCTCAGTGGGACATGGCTCTGTGTCCCAAAATGGCCCACAGGTATGTTTTGCTTGGTTGTCCTAGTGTTTGTGTTTTGCTTTTTTAAAAAAATATATATTTTATTGATTTTTTTACAGAGAGGAAGGGAGAGGAATAGAGAGTTAGAAACATCGATGAGAGAGAAACATCGATCAGCTGCCTCCTGCACACCCCCTATTGGGGATGTGCCCGCAACCAAGGTACACGCCCTTGACTGGAATCGAACCTGGGACCCTTCAGTCCACAGGCTGATGCTCTATCCACTGAGCCAAACCGGTTAGGGTTTTTTTTTTTTTTTTTTTTATCCAAATAACTCAAGGCTTTGTTCCTTTCCCTTTAGTCACAGATCTCCAGATTTGTAGTTGAGTATTTGGCCACCCAGAATAAAGACTACACTCCCAGCCTTTCTGTCAGATAGAGGTAGCCATGTGACCACGTACTGGCCAATGGTATGTGAGTGGGAGTGACATGTGCCATGTCCAGGTTTTACCTTTAAAGGGAGGGGTGTGCCCTCCACCCTGCCTTTCCTGTGGGCTGGAACAGGTGCGTGATGTCAGGAGTCACAGCAGCCATGTTGGACCATGAGGAGGAAGCCCACGTCATGTGGCAGAGCAACAAGAAAGAAGGTGTCTGGGTGCCAGACACCAAGGAAGCCCTGCTGGCTTGCAGCCACCTACCTGCACTTTTATGTGAGGCAGAGACAGAATTCTACTTTAAGAAAGGGTTATTTTTTTTCGGGGGGAGGCATTAGAGTGACTCTATTTTTCCTGGAGCCAAACAGGTCTCCAGTTTAATATACTGGCCAACGTTTAAAACTCAGGAGATTTCACATAAAACTAGACCAGGGGTTCTCAACCTGTGGGTCGCGACCCCTTTGGGGGTGGAAAGACCCTTTCACAGGGGTCACCTAAGACCATTGGAAAACACATATATAATTACATAGTGTTTTTGTGATTAATCACTATGCTTTATGTTCAATTCGTAACAATGAAATTGGGGGTCACCACAACATGAGGAACTGTATTAAAGGGTTTCGGCATTAGGAAGGTTGAGAACCACTGCTTTAGACATTTACAATTCTTCCTGGAACACAAGGAGCTTTCGGAACCCTGGGACTGTGTTTCTCTTGCCCACGTGCCCCTCTCTATGGGGCATGTGGTACCTTCCAGACTCTGCATCCACACGCACCTGGTTTGAGATTGCGCTCCTGGTGTTGCTCCGCAGAGATGATTGATGGCAGGGCCACCAAGGAGCTGCCCACTCTTGACACCACTGGGGGCCGATGGGCCAGACCCTTGGCGCCAGTGCTACCCATCCTCGCGTTGTAGACAAGAGAATGGCATTCAGAGAGAGCACCAGACCTGCTGAAGGCCACGGCTCCGTGGCAGAGGCTGGCTGCTTCTAGAGCGTGGACTCCTAGCCGGGGCCTTCTCTACCCCTTAGCTTTGCTCCCTGATCTGTTGAATCAAACATGGGCTCATTTGCAGAAATCTCGAGGAGTCTAAGATTTCCTGGATAAGTAAGAGTTCGGTTCCTCTGCATTCGCTCTTGTACTGTCTCTTTACTGGTGGATACTTCAGCTGGGGCAGTGTCTTGTCATCGCCTGCATTGCTCAAGGTGCGGCAGCCTGGAGAACAGAAACAAAGCCCTCCATTCTGCATGGGCGGGGCCCGGCGCTAACCAGCGAGTGCCATGAAAGGAAACACCAGTCCAGGCGGTGACTGAAGCTGGGGCAGAGGTCACGGGCTGTGCAGGGTGTCAGCACATCATTTCCTGGGAAGGTTCACCAACAGATACGCACAGTTGGCTCATGTCAGTGTTCCCTGGAGGGTTCAAGGCCAGAGCTACGGTTAAGGCTGTTCCCAGGCTTGCCTCATGGCTTGGCTTCGTGTCCCCCCGCCTGCAGCCCCTGACAGATACACTCTCCAGGCCCCACAAGGCCCACATCAGGAATGCTTTGAAAGCTCGGAGGGAATCTGCAGGCCCCTCCTGCACCCTGGAATCACAGAATGTCAGAATTGGAAGAGACCCGGCAGCTTCTGGTCCGACCCTTTCGATTTATTAGACAGGAAACAGATACGGGACGAGGAGAGCCGGGCCGCATTCGTCCACAGCAGCATTGACCTTGGACCCCCTTTTTCTGCAAGTTAAAGGTAAAAGCAGGGTTTCACTCTGGGAAGAAGAAGAAGATGACGATGGTGATGGCATAGCAGTGGTGTTGTTTCTGTCCTAGGCACTAAATTAAGTGCTTCACATGGATTTTCTCATTCATCCCTCATCACAGCCCTCTCTGGTTACTACTCTGATTCCCATCTCCCATCCCTACTCATTCCCAGGGACCCGAGACAGAGTCCGATCACCCGGCCAGGATCACATAGCATGGAGGGGTTCTCCCAGATGAGAAGCCAGGCTGTGTACCCCCATAGCTGGCCTCTTGCCACTAGACGGACTTCGGTTCTCAAGAGCTGCCAGTTCAGATTCTTCCAGGGAGCCAGCTGACTCCTTAGGTGAGGGAGACAGGCAGGCAGGGCTGTGAGCTGGTGAGCAGGTGCCCTGTCTAAATGGAGCAGCTGCTAAAAGTCCACCCCCCCGCCCCAACTATCACGTAACTGTAGCTCCGTGAGGCTCTTGGCTCACTGTGGAGCAGAAAATGAGAGAAGAGAAGCTTTATTTCCAAGTTGAAACATTAATGCCGGATGAAAGAGAAGTATTTCTGTTTGCAGGAAGAAATGAAGGGGTGAGCACTCCGTTCATAGAGAATGAAGAACTGCTCAGAAAACTTGCTTTGTCTCACAGCTAAGCAAGTGGAAATTCGTTGTGCTTCTTTACCTTCAGTTTCAAGCAAAACCCAGATGTTTGAGATTAAGCAGCCTAATATTCCCAGGAACTATTAAATTTGGCTATATGATTAAGGAGCCTTCCCCAGACCTCAGTTTTTTTAATCTGTGAAATGGAACAAATATCATTGGGTTGCTTTGTTTAAAGATGACCTTAAACTCTTTTTAAAGACAAATACAAAGAAATGCTACATTTACATAAAGACAATTTGTTCTGCTAAGAGAAGAAAAAGTACATTATGTCCATATAGCAAAATTATTGAGCTAAAATTGCTCCTTTGATTTCATCTTTAAAAGCACCAGCAACCATATTTCTATTCAAGTATTAGAATGGAGACTTTGTTTTTTAAAATATAAGATTAATGAATACTTATTGTAACAAACTCAAACTCTCAATTAGGGTATAAAGGAGGGTTTCTCAATCTTGGCGCTACTGCCATTTCAAGAGGCAGCCTCTGTGTGGGGCTGTCCTGTGCACTGGAGAATGTTCGGCAGCCTGGCTGGCCTCAAGTTGTCCAGACATCGTCAAGAATGTATGTAGACGTTGTCAAATGGACTCCGAGGGGGCGGGCAAAACTACCCTCTGTTGCAGCCACAATATATAATATAAAGTAGAATTGAACATGCTTCCCCCTAGGAGAAAAACAACAACAAAAACTTCCCAGAGGTAATCACTGATAAATTTTGGTTTATATATTTCCAGCAATTTCTATGTATAACCTAGTGATGGTGAACCTATGACATGCGTGTCAGAGGTGACACTCGAACTCATTTTTTTGGTTGATTTTTCTTTGTTAAATGGCATTTAAATATATAAAATAAATATCAAAAATATAAGTCTTTGTTTTACTATGGTTGCAAATATCAAAAAATTTCTATATGTGACACGGCACCAGAGTTAAGTTAGGGTTTTGCAAAATGCTGACACGCCGAGCTCAAAAGGTTCGCCATCACTGGTATAACCCAATATACACACACTCACCTTTACTCCACCTCCATACAGATGCACAGGTTTAAATATCCCCCATTGGAATTATGCTATCCTTTGACTTTTTTTTCATTTAAAATATATCTTCGTTTACCTTTCCAGTGCCTACATGTTGAGCTTCTACATACTTTGAAAGACATACTTGATGCTATAGTCCACTGTAACTTTCTTAACTGATATTTTACTGATGGACATTTAGGTATCCACAACTTTCCCTGCTGTAAGCAGTACCACATGAAATATTTCTATACTTACACCCTTGCACATTGGTGTTTTTTGGTTTTTTTTAAACCGGCATTTCTAGTGGATTAAAAGTATGCACGTATAATCTTGATAAATTTCTGCAAACTTTCCAACAGATCTTTTAGCCTCCGTGGCAGTATTGGAGACATGGAGTTCCAATTTTTTCCCTTCTGAACTCCCATAATAGTACAGCCACTAATAGCTTGGTGAAATGTCCATAGTTCTGAAGTTGAGAAACTGTGATTTGATGTAAAAGAAACCCAAGTTTGAGTCCCAAGTCCCCCACATATACTGCAAGTTTCATCGGGTAAATTGTTTAAGCCTCATTTTCCTAATCTATAACAATAAAAGCATAATATGCTAATTAGACAAGACGACCGACCTTCTGGATGAAGCCGGGGCTTCAAGGGAAGCCCGGGTCCCAGGTGCCAGAGGGAAGCTGGTGCCGGCAGCCGGGGAAGGAAGGCCTATTCTTGCACGAATTCCGTGCATCGGGCCTCTAGTCTCTAATAATAATGATAGGAGTATCTCCTTCAAAGCATTGTTTCTGGAATTTATTGAGATTATATATTTGCCTAGCACACTGCAATTAATTATTGTAATTAATACTAAAAAGCAAGGGAGTAAGAGGTTCAGAAAAGTATACACGATCTAACAATTAAAGAACATGGTGTTGCCAGATGATTTAGCGACCGCTACGAAGATGAACTTCAGCCGATCATAAAATGAACATGATAGAAGGGAAAATATTTTTCCTCACCAAGGAGATTGTAATTAATGTTTGAGTCACTGGATGCTTTTGAGTCCAGAGGAGAGATAAATACCTCTATTTATACACATCCACACAGAGGAGATGAATAAACATGCTAGAAAACACGCCCACCACATTTATGTAAGAGAATGTTGTGGGCATATGGGCTTTCCCTACACATGGGTAGTACTCTGGGATGCAGGAGAGCCATATTCCTTCCTGGGTAATTTCAGAATACTCTCGACACATCGAACTCAGATTACCTGGAAAACTGATTTCCTGCTTCACCTAAAGTGATCAGAAACATTGAAATGAAAAGTCAGTAGCTGCCAGCAGGGCTGTATTAGGGCCGTGGGTGTCTAACACTTCCTCTAACACTTCCTCCTTGACCCTGTTTTAGCCTGCTTTGGAGAGAGACACATTCATATTCCATCCTGGCTCGGCCACTTAACTCGCTGCATATTTTTGATGGACTTAACACTTGGGGGCAGTACCTTCTCCATCTGCAGGCTGGGACACTCACTGTGCGACAGGCACTCTGAGGAGTAACTGAGAGCAGGAGTGGGAGCTGGCCCCTGTTGATTTTGCATGCCCAGCATCTGGTCATTGACTCCGCTCTTCCTCGAGAAACGGCCCTTCTTCTGGAGTTGGTCCTCCAGGGAGGGTACCATGGACTAACCCCAGGGCTGGCTCAGGGTTGAACACAGGTCTCGGAAGTGGCCAATCAGATGACTGCACTCTTCTGGACAGTGATTGGCTTAGGTCTGGGCATGCGAACCAATCAGAGCCATGAGACTGGACTCCAAGATGTCTATGCGAAATGAGAAAAGTAACTCTGGACTTACTGCGGGGCTAAGAGGGAACCTTATCTTAGCATCTTGCTGCCACCCGCGGACAGAGGCATCCAGAAGAAAGCAGAGAGGGAGAGGCAAGCCCTGATTCTGATGACACCATGTTGAGTCCTTATATCCAACTTGGCCAAAGTCCAGGCTTCCGTGGCCTTTGGACATACAGACTAACAATTCATCTTTTTGATTTAAAACAGTTGGCTTTGTGATCCCTTGAGTCTCAGAGTCCTCACTAATGCGACGTGCACATGTTTCAGTCCCCCGTCTGTAATTAGTCCACAAGGAGCTGGGAGGGGGAGGCGGGGGATGGAGGGGGAGGACTTGGAGGGAGCTCTGTTGCTGCAGAGACAACTGACTGCTTCTCCTTGGCGTCTGAGACGGGGCTGACTGACAACCCTGGGAGAGCAGGTTCACGGCGCAGTAATGAAAGCAGCTGCTGTGTGAATAGAAAACAACAACAGGAACCCTGGGCCCAATTTACTCACACCTGGCACCGGGCCAGGCTGCAGGGTGTCAAACCCAGGAGGGAGCAGGCACTGCGGCTGCCACTTCGGGATGGCTGTGTGCTGATGCAACCAGCCCCGCTCTGTGATCAGCCGGAAGGCGCAGGCACCCGGTGGAGGGTCACTGGTTTCAAGGGGGGACACCAGTGCTCCGAACAAACAGGATGAAAAAATCACAGCACACCCTGCCACCAGCTCAGCGCTTCACTGTCAGCGGCAGGCTTCGAAGGGAGCGGCGGGCCTTGCTGAGACGACAAAATACACAGGGAGAAGGACTGAGCGGGCACACAGGGCACGAGGGGCAGGCTGGGGACTCACGGCGCCCAGTTTCCATCCCAGCCTCACTGAGTCCAAGCTGTGTAATTTTATTAGTGTATCCATGTCTCCCCTTTGCTTAAAACCATCCGATGAATTCCCACTCTATTACAATAAAGGCTGAAATGTTTAGCCTGCCCCCCCCCCCCAAGCCTTTGTGTGTAGCACCCTCTGCTTTCCTCTGACCTTTTCTCCCCCCATCAGCCCTTCTCTTCTTCCACACCAGTCATGCTGGCTCTGTGCTGTTTCAAACTCACCAATATGTCTCTGCCCCAGGACCTTTGCACTGGCTGTTACTTCTTCCTGGACCACTTTCCCCTAAGACTTCTGCATAACTTGCTCCTTTACTTCATCTAGGTCTCTCTGGGAATGTCACCTTGTCAGCCAGGCCTTCTCAAAAAGCAGCTTGTCTTATCCCACCACCATCACCATCTACCTTGTGTGTACCTCTCTCTGTTAACCACTGGCTTTCCCTTCTATCATAGGACTTTTTATTTGTTTTGGTCACTGCTATATCACCAGTGCCTAAAATTGTAAAACACATAGTAGGTGCTTTGTAAATATGTATTCAATTAATTTGGTTGTTTAACACATATTTGCTGAGCACCTACCTGTGCCAGCTGCTAATAAAACAGAATTGAGAGAGATAAGGGTACCTACTCTTGTTGAGAATATTCATACTGACAAATGAAAGAACAAGAGGAGCAGGCTAATTTCAGAATGTGGGAAGTTCTTTGGGGTGATAAAGGGTGGCTGGGGAACAGAAAAATATATTTTTAAAATATGTTTTTATTGATTTCAGAGAGAGGAAGGGAGAGGGAGAGAGAGAGATAGTATCAATGATGAGAGAGAATCATTAATCGGCTGCCTCCTGCATGCCCCCTACTGGGAATCGAGCCTGCAACCCAGGCATGTGCCCTGACCAGAATCAGACTGTGACCTCCTGGTTCATGGGTGGATATTTAACCACTGGGACACACTGGCCGGGAAGAAAATATTTTTTATTAGGTGAAAGTAGGTCCCAAGGTATGTGTGAAGTTGCTAAAATGGTGAGAAAAACACATTCCACCACCAATAGATCAGGATGGAGAAGAAGGGTTCCAGGTAGCAGGAATAGCAAGTGCAAAGGTCCTGGGGCACGAAAGGCCTTAGATCAGTGGTTCTCAACCTGTGGGTCGAGACCCCTTTGGCGGTCGAACGACCCTTTCACAGGGGTCGCCTAAGACCATCCTGCATATCAGATATTTACATTACGATTCATAACAGTGGCAACATTACAGTTATGAAGTAGCAACGAAAATAATTTTATGGTTGGGTCACAACATGAGGAACTGTATTTAAAGGGCCAGAAGGTTGAGAATCACTGCCTTAGATGATAAAAATACCTTTAAAGCATTCAGGGTGGCTAGAGGAAGGGAGAGATGGACAGGGGACACAGTCAGAGAGGTGGGCATGGGGAGGCCCCTACAGCAGAGGCGAAGGTTTTGGATTTTCTTCCAAGTGAAAGCAGTCACTATCTCACCCCTTTCAGACTCAGTTTCACTCTCATGAAATGGAGATGATAGAGACCCATGGTGGGGAGAGGACTCAGCAAGAAAAGGCAAACACAGAGCCTAGCACAGTGCTGGGTGACACTTAGTAAACATCAGCGACCCTGCAGTCTTCCCCTGGGAAGAAATCCAAACTCGACACAAGACACAAGTTGGCGAGAACATTCAGTTTCTGCTTCTCAAAGGCTTATTGGAGGGAATGCACTTTCAGGATTGAGTTGGTTTCAATACAACTTTGGGATTCTCGCAGCTCCTTTTGGGCGGAGCGCGGGACTGTCACGCTCTCCCTAGGTGCGGTCCTCACCATACAAGTGCATCCTGCCCGAGTGAACGCGCATGAGTTGTCAGCAGACCGAACATCAGCATCAGTGGCAAAGTGAGACTTAGCAGGGTGTGTGCGGAGACCCAGTCAAGCAGTGCCACGCAGTCTGCCCTGACAGATGTCCCCGCTGAGCACGTGGGCACCTGCGGCACCTTAGGGAGCTACGAGGGGAGGAGGCTGGGCTGGAAGCAGCCAGGCAAGTCCTTTAGGCAGCGACTGCCCAGCACCCGGGCACTGCCCAGCACCAGGCATGACCAGAATGGGTCTGTTTGTGCACACAGGGGCGAGAGGGAGGTTTGGTTACAGTCAAGCAAAAAGCCTCACTCATAGAACGCACAACGGGATGACGCATCCCTACCATCCCTGCTGCTAAGCAGGTCAAAATCCTTATCCTCTAAGACCAGAGACACAGCCCTAAAAGTAGGTCTCATCCACGGCCCCAAGCCTAGAAGAAAATAGATATCATGGAAACACTGAGTTAGGAAATTGTGTGCTTGGGAGGGGACCTGAGCATCTAAGAAGTTTCTGTGATCTAAGGGCTATTTAGTTTCAAAGAAAATGTATTTTAACTTGGAGTCTGAGGTCCATGCAACTGTCCTGCAAGCCACCGGAGAAAAGACGGCGAGAACTCTGAGACCCTAACCAGCCTTTCTGCTCACAAGTACTAACTTGGCCTGGAGATTTCACCTCTTACAAAGGGTGCTTTCTGTGCAGATCACTCTGATTAGTGCTGGGACGTGCAAACCCATTTCCACCTGCTCACTCAGCTCTCACGGACGCCTCATCAGCACGCACTGAGCCACCTCGAGAGGGACGGCGGCCATCGTCGGGAAGCCTTCACCCAGGAGGCCGGATCTTCGTCATCAAAAGATGGTTCTTATTTAGCTAACAAGGTGTTTCTCACAACAGAGATTACCAGGGCAAAAGAGATGTGACTCAAATGTCCGACATAGAGAACTGTGGCACACAAATACTGTGAATGATACATTATAGCACTGTGCATTCAAACAGGGGGACACTCGGCACCTGTGAAAGTGTCAAAGTTGATTTCATGTCTAAAATTATATTTATAAAACTTTAAGTAAAAAAGCAAAAATGAAACAAATATAAGCAATATGATCCCCTTAAAAAGATGTCTACTTACTTACAAATACATGTATAATATAACAATTTATGTGACATAATAATGTTATTACATATTTATATATATAATGTATGTGAATTATATATTATATACTTGTATAATATGCATATTATAAACATGTATTAATATTTACATTATGTGTAATATATAATAAAGTCATTCTCTCCATATTATATATGATACACATAATATATAAAGAGTGAATTTTTACTTATTTTAAATCTTACATATTCTTGCCGAAACCGGTTTGGCTCAGTGGATAGAGCGTCAGCCTGCGGACTGAAAGGTCCCAGGTTCGATTCCGGTCAAGGGCATGTACCTTGGTGACTATATATGTATATATATATATATATACACACATACCCATATACATAGATATTATTAAAGGTACATTTGAAATGTAGATTTCCAGATACCTTTTTATAATATGAAAGATAAAAGTTAAACATCTCTGATAGATTCTCAGAACATGACTCGCTTATTCTAATCACAGTGTCCTGTGCAAAGTAGATGCTTAATTAATGATCATTCTATTGAGAAAAGGAAAAGCAAGGTAAGAGAATAGAATCATTTCAGTGATGAAGAAACAACCCCCAAACCTCATATGAAACCCTGAGTATATGTGGATCAAATTAAGTAGATGCAACTCCATACATTTTCTCCTTCATTTGTTGCTCTGAGCAAAACAGGAAATTCAAGCTCTTTTCTTGGTCGAGAAGTGGAATTCTTAATGGGTTTGGAGAAAAATTTTACTTGGAAATATGACACTGAAGGACTATTTGTGAAATGTCTGTCCTAATGGCTAAGAAATATGCTTTGTGTTTCAGTGAATACTAGGCATATGTGTATATTAATCACTGGTATTTTAAATAAGTATACAAAAACATATATACATATATCAGCCTTAAGTTCAGGAACGTCCATCTGATTGATACTTATGATTTGATGCATGCTCACTAATCTTGTAGTTTAAAAAAATAAAAATAAAAATGGTCCTGACGTGTCTGTCAGTGACACTTTGCCAGTACACGATAGCCACCTCTGTGCTATGAAATCAATGGGCTTTGCTTTATTTTATTGGTTCTTTGATGCCTGTCTTCCCCGTTAAACTGTGAGCTCCATGCGAGCAGGGTCCTTGTCTGCCCCGTTTACCCCATATCCCAACATGGAGCAACGTGAACGGTAGATACATCTTGAACAGTAAATCAATGGAGCTGTCATCTTACAATATTCCTGTAGGGAAACAATATTTCAATTAATGCACCACAAGAAACACTATTTCTTGGGTCCTGTCTTATATCTTATGTTCACTGGTTTGCATTTTATTGTTTTTGAGTTTTTACAGTAAACTTCCTTAAAATCTTTTATGACACTAAGTGGGCCCATGTAAATACTGAGTTACAAAAACAAAAACAAAGATTAAAAAAAAATACAGCTACTCATTGCAGCAAGTGGTCCCTGCCTGCATTGCCTTTTTCCCTTCTCTGCTTGAGCCACTGCTGACTTCACTCTCCCATCCCCCCATCTCAGGGAAGAAGGACTGGCCTCCACAGAGAACAGGGCGCATGCGGCAAACCCTTGGAGAGCGAGGAAGCAGCCAGAGAGCGAGGCTGGGGGCAGTGGGCTTGCAAGAGCCAGTGGGCTGCTCTCTCTGCCCCTCTTGTCCCTTCTGTCTCCAAACCATGTCTGGTCCTGCACATCTTCCTCACCACTGGACAGAGCTTCCTAACTCATCTTCCTACAACCTCGCTGCCCCCTTATAATTGCCACACCTGCCGGAGTAATGACCTTGAAAAGGAAATCACACGATGTCACCTATCTGTGAAAAGCCTGCCAATGGCTTGCCATCAGACTTGGAATGAAAACCCAATTTTTTCCCCCTCTGATTCTAATACTCTCTCCTTTGTTTGTTTAAACATCCTAATCATTATTAATTTGAATAATTATGTCGTCATTATTATTTTAACATTAAATATTTTGCATTAGTTTCAGGTGTACAGCATAGTGGTTAGATAATCATATACTTTATACGGTGTCCCCCCAATATTTCCAGTACCTGGCAGCAGGCACAGTTAGTACAATATTATGACTATGTTCCCTATGCTGTCCTTCACATCCCTGTGACTATTCTGTAACCACCAATTTGTACTTCCTCATCCCTTCACCTTGTTCTCCAGGCCCCCAAGGTCCCTCCCCTCTGGCAACCATCAGTCTGTTCTCTGTATCTCTGAGCCTGTTTCTGTTTTGTAAAACCCAAATATTTCACCCGGGCCTGTGATGTCCTACAGGAGAAAGCTCCTGAGCACTGTGGACTTCACCGTGGGCCGCACTGTTCCCCACTCTTCCTTGCTCACCCTGTGAAGAACTCTGGAGCCTGCCTTTGCCCTCGCAGCCCCTCAGCCCAGCAGTCTCCACCCACAAATCCCGACATGCTAGGCTCCATCTTCTCCTTGGAGACTCTGCTCCCTCCTCATGGGAGCCTTTCCTGACCACCTCCTCCAACATAAAACACCCGGTCCCACCACATCCTCCCATCTTGCTTTCTTTTCAGGCTCCCACCCTCTCTCAAATAACCATGCTTGTGTAAGGTACCGTCCGTCTCACTCACTAGGATGTGAGCCACGTGAGGGCAGGGATCTTGATGTCCAGCCCCTTGCACAGCGTCTGACATGAAGACAGTACCTAATATGTAGATTTTCCTGTCTCTATGGGGCACTTTATTATGCAATGCGATAATAAAAGCTAGTATCTATCAACCTCTTATAAGCCCACGACCCTCTAGTATAGCTACGATTACATTCAACTTGCAAATGAGGAAAGTGAGCCTTAGACAGCTCAAGTAACCGGTCCAAGGACACTTAGCTCGTGTTGGCATGCCTGGATTTGAACCTAGCTCTACCTGACTTCCAAATCCGCATCCTTGGCCATCTCTCCCACTGTCTTCATGTGCTGATTAGCATGCTATTACGGTAAGTTGCTCTCCAGCAAGTTATGTATTCAAGAAGCAGTTATCGAGAATGTCACGTGTCCTGTCCCCGCAGATTTCTATGTCCATAGGACCACCACACTCGTCCTCCTCTTTGAAAAGTGAGTTTCAGTCTCTGGAGAGGGAAACTGAAGGAAATTCCTGGAATGAAAATAGCATTTGCTGAGCACCTTCTATTTGCTGGGTGCTGACCTGGGCCCTCTGTGTGCAGCCTCGGTTCATCCTCACAGGTGGCATCATAAGCAGGTTATACTGATCTTGACTTAGTGATGACAACACTGAGGCCCAGAGCGGTATGTGATGTGTCACAGAGGCCGGGGGTGATCGGCTTGTCTGCCTCCATGCTCGGCATCATAAACAGGCTATACTGATCTTGACTTAGCGATGACAACACTGAGGCCCAGAGCGGTTATGTGATGTGTCCCAGAGGCCGGGGGTGATCGGCTTGTCTGCCTCCATGCTGCCCTTCATTTCTGCATCACCCACTGACACTCGCACACAGTAGAAGGCACGTGATAAATGTGTCAGATGAATAAAGGAAATTTCCAGCAAACCCAATATGTGATGCAGAAAACACTTGCTTTCAGCCTGTCCCATATATTAGGAACTCCCCGCTGGAGAAACGATGACTTATTTGGGAAATAAGTTTTGCTATCTGATGGCAAAATATTGTTTTTGCTAATGATCTTGGAGGAAATACTACCAGCTGTCAATACGAATCATAGAAAGTAATTTATTTGGATTAATCAAATCCTATAACTTTCTCGGCATGGAAAGATACCAAAGATTACTGTCTATAGTCCATAGTTTTCAATAGCTGTAAATTTACTACATACCAGGCACCGTCTATGGCCCTTTGTGGGGATTATTAGATTTGGTTCCGGCACGATCCTGCGAACTAGGAATGACGGCGACCCGCATTTCCCGGAGCGAGGCAGCCTCACAGAAGTCAGCCACCGCCCACACAGCAGTGGGGCTGTGGCAGAGGCAGGGCTGAAGATCTGTGCCTGGGCAGGCTCACTCCCCAGCCCATGCACCAAACTAGCCTGCTAACAGGCCTCCGGGAAAGCCGGGAGTTGGGGGAAAAGAGACTCAGGACATGGAGAAAAGGAACTCAGGAAACTTTTACGCCTCCTCATCAGTTCTCACAAATCCCTATCGGACCCAATCCAACCCTAGAAATAATTCCTCCCCAGGGCCTGACCCCCAAATGCTTCGAGAATGAACTCTGCTTCCCTCACCACAAAATTATTCAAGTGCTCGCTGGCAACTGCTGCCTTCTGGAGCCCCATCTCAGAGCCCACGAGGCCTGGAGGATGGTCCTAATGACATCACCAGTGGTTCTTCCCATGTTTGGCCTCGGTCAAGAGTTTCTGTCCAAGGATGACCCCACCAGGAGGGCTCTGCGGATGCGAGGGGATTCGCCACATTGCAAAGTGTATTTTTGACCTCCAGCAGCAAATTGAGCACATACGCTCCTGAAGGCCACGGGGACTGGGAGAGCATAGAGTTGGTTCATCAAATTAGCTCACACATAATTGTCCTGCATGGCTGGCGGTAGAGCTCGTCAGCTATAAACCTGTCAGAAAGCCATCCGCTCTGATGTTAAGTAGAGACACAGAGTCACGTTGCTTGGAGTTTGACATTTGTTGGACGTTAGCCTGATAAGGATGCTTTGCTTCCTCTTGGAGGAATTTGTCAAAAGATGCTCGGAGCAGCTAGATCAGAGCAAGAAAAGGGAAACCACGCTAGTTTCTAGAAATGCCAGCTTGTCTGCGTCAGACGTGTAACCACCTCCCTTTCCTTGAGGGAACCTATACAGGTTGAAGCCGCACATTTTGAATGGGTATGTTTTACTAAGTACATTGCAATTGCATGAGATCGCTCTCAGGAGTGAAGATGATGCCTACAACGTTGAAAAGCTTTGCTTCTTTTGCATAACATGTCCTCTTTTTTTAAAAAAATTGATTTCAGAGAGGAAGGGATGCTCTTAGGAGTGAAGATGATGCCTACAATATTGAAAAGCTTCGCTTCTTTTGCATAACATGTCCTTTTTTAAAAAAAATTGATTTTAGAGAAGAAGGGAGAGGGAGAGAGATAGAAACGTCAATGATGAGAGAGAATCTTTGATCAGCTGCCTCCTTGCACGCCCCACACTGGGGATTGAGCCCGCAACCCAGGCATGTGCCCTTGATGGGAATCGAACCTGGAATCCTTCAGTCCGCAGGATGACGCTTGATTCACTGAGCCAAACCAGCTAGGACATAACATGTCCTCTTGCCTGTGCTTCTCTGTGACGCCATAGAAGGCAAAAACTAGAAATCAGGAATTTTCAGAGAAAAATCCACATGATGTCAGGGCAAGATTGAAGCCTTATGTAAAATCACCATCCAGTCACTGACTCTCCCCACGGGTCAGATCCCTGCGAGTGCGGTGCCTTCTTGGCACCTAGCCCTGGTGCTTCCCATGTGGGCGGGAGCTCAAGGCTACAAGCCTTCCTCTCCAACCCAGAGAAGTCAAGTGCACCTGAGGCACTCCACTCCCGATTGGAAATTCTGTTGTCTGACTTGTCTTCTTTCCCTGCCTACTTGTCTGGTTCCTAATTTTTATGCCATTTTGGGGTAATTTTTCCCTTTTTTGTTATTGACAAAGACAGAGGAGTCCTGCTATAATTTGTGGGTGACTGACAAGCTGACTGTTGTTAATTCAAATGTTTTGATTTACATCAGAGGGGACCTCCAGGCCCCAGAGTGACAGGCTGCGATAGCTCCTTCAGAGCTGGTGAATGGGAAATCCCAGGAAGCAAGACCTTTTTGTGCTCGTCAATCAATTCTCCCCTCTGGATAGATAGACAGACAAGTGTGCAAGTTGGATGAATACAAGGATGTTCATCTTGCTGTTATTTAGAATCAGAAAAGTAAAAAAAAAAACCCCTACATGTTCAGCAATAGGGTTAAGTAAACATGGTGCATCCATATAGTGGGGCGTTTACAATCACTAAAATCTGCTCCGTGCATCTTTATTTATTGAGGGAAAATATTTGCCATATGTATCAAGTGAAACTAGATTATTAAACTCTACTGTATTATGTCATCCTCTATGTAACTATATTGTCTATATGTCTCTGTCTGGAAACAGCTTTTGAAAAAGGCATAGTCCAAGTAGTAACAGTAGTGACACCTGTGGGTGATTTTTAACTTCCTCCTTTTCCTTTACAATGCCTGTGTATTCCTTTTACAGACAGGAATTTTTTTTTTTTAATTTTAGAAAAGCGATGCCTATTGACTTAGAGAGAAACTTTTCATACGCTGTGACCCATTTAAACATCTCTCTCTCTATCACATTAGAACTAATGGATCTGATTGCAAAGGGCCACCAGGATAAAAAATTGAGCAGGAGCCCAGAAAACCTTCTGTCAATTCTTGCTGACCACTGCTGTGTTTGGTCTCGGCTTCTTGGCAGACGGAGCTAAGATTTTCTCTTTGAAAGATGAAACTGCGAATTTCCTGTTAGACAAGAGCCAGGTTGATTATTTCTTCAGCCAGTGCTCTGCCTCTAGGGAAACGGAACACCTCCGGGAGGGGGCCATCTGTAAGCTCGCTGTGCGTGTATCTTCCCCAAACCCAACCGCTCAGAGGAGGGATCAAAAGAGGTGGGTTAGCCTAGTGGTTACAAACAAAAGCTTTGAGGTGGACTGCCTGAGTCCAGATCCTAACTGTGCTCTTCCTGGGAGTGTAGCTTTGGGAAGCCGCTGGCTCCCTGTGCCTCTGTGTCCTCGCGGATGAGATGGAGCTAATACTGACAGTGCCACCTGCATTGCAGAGAGGTCCTGCGACTTAACGAGGTGCCCCAGGTAACTGATGCATGACAAGTGCATCCATATGTTACTGACTAACAGCTCTCTCCTGGGGGCACCGTGGACTGGTACTGGGCAAAAATCTCTAACTTCTACGGTCAGAGATGCTAAGCTGACTTGCAGCTTACCTGTTGTGTGGCCTGCTGTGGCCGGCGTCCTGAATTCTAATGAGTTTGGTCTCGATTTGTGAGCCCCCTGAGAGAGAACCCTCACCTTGAGTGGTCCGACTCTCACCCTTATTATTACTAGTATATCCTGCAGCCTTTAGTTTAAATCCCCTGCAGACCCATAGGTCTGCAAAGATACCCAGGCAAGACAGGTCTGACCTCTTACCCCACAGGGATGACAAAACAGGAATCGATCTGCCTCAGACCTTAGATCAGAAGCGAATCTCTGAGGAAGGACTTCGTCCAGAGACCCTGTGTGTTTTACTGGGCATACACAGTAGTTTTCAATACAATAAATTACTTTTCAACATTTAAAAAATTGGTACAAATCACAGTGACTCCTAATTTCCAGAATTCCATGAGAAGAAGGAAAACTTCTCTCACGTTGAACTTCCTAAGAAAACACTATCATACATCTGCAACTCACTTGGTTCAGGACCCCTCTTTCTAAGATTCACTTGTATGATTCACATCGCTGTGGTGCGTTCATCTTCATGCCTGCCTGGTATTCCATCGTGTGAATAGGACATCATGTACATTGACATTTTCCTACTAATAGATACTTGGTTGTTTCTAGCTTTCTTGCTAATACACATAATGTTGCTATGAGTATTTATACTAGCCTCCTTGGGCCTGTGCAGTAAGTCTAAGTAATATATTGTTTGGGGCGAAGAACCCATGTGGTGAAATGATAAAGAAAAGCTAGGGAATGATAAGCACCCCATGCAGGTGAGGGCTGCCGCCGCTGGGGCTGCAGGTGCTTGGGTGGGGCGCTACACAGGGGGCTTCCACAGTATTTGTAACACCCTATCAGATTGGGTTGCAGGCCCTTTATTGCTTGACAATTCACACATATAGCTTATACATAGTCTTGTAAAAACCTACTGAAAAAATCCTTTTGAATGAACTAACAAAAAGGAGAGATCTAGCCCCCCGGGGCCCACGTTCTCGCACCGCCTCTGTAAGCGAAGTCGAGGACTGGTCAGGTCACCGCAGCCCTCCCACCCTCTGTTACACACCCCTGTCTGCTCATTCCTTTGTGTGACCTGAGTGCCTTTGGCATTGAGTGGATAACCCAGCCCGCAGAGTGGTATAATCTCTAGAGTGCGGGCTAGGGGAACCCCTTTTCCTCCCCACAAAGTCCTTCCTGGGGCAAATTGTGTGTGGAAAAGACCCTCACACATCCAGTCCTCCTCAGGCGGGAAGGCCACGGTGGGGACCACTTCTAGAGCAGGTCCCAGCTCCCAGGGCACAGCTCAGCCCAAAGGTATGGCACTGAATTACCAAGACTAACTCACAAGGAGGAAGAGAGCGAAGAACGCAGTTCATCTTCCACCTCCTGTCTCAAAGTCATAGTTTCCGGGTCAAGAAATACATCCCCAACACGCAGCTCCAGCCAGTCCTCAAACACTGCTAATGGCCCCCACAAGGTGGTTTAACAACGGCCCAGGTGGGATGCGTTTCTCACAGTTCACTGTCCAGATGCACCCCCACGACCCTCAGCGCTGCCTAGGAAATCCACCTGCACCGCTGAGCCTGCAATGCTCAGCCTGTGGATGTGAACATCTCAGCGTGCTCGGTACTTACCCTGTGAGTGAGAGCAGTGCCCTTGTCTGCTACCACCTCCACCATTTCCCAGCCCAGGGCAGACAGGAGCCTGCAGGGCCAGCACTCTGCTCCGAGCCCCCTCCCCTGCCGGTTCCTCCACCTCACCCACAGCCCCTCCCCTGCAGAATTCCACAGCACCCCACTTCTCTCCTAGCAGGAGTCTCGTGTCCCTCCAATCAGGTTGCACCCTTGTGACCACGGTGATCTTTTCTTTAGAAATCTAACCACTCTCTCCTCCACTGAAATAAAACCTTTAATGGCCCCACGGTGCTGTTTGCAGAGTATAAAGTCCATAGTGTGAATGTCAAGCCCCTTCCTTCTTGGTCTCCATTCTTACCTCCTGCCCGTCTGCCTTCCCACCTGCACTCTAGCCAATCCAAACCATTGGCAGGTGCCGGGAGCCCAGCATGTTTTCACCCCTTCCACACCTTCATGGGTATCCCCGCTTCCACCTGGGGCGTGCTGTCCTCTTCCTCCCCCCCACCCCTTAATAGCCGCTACCCAGGCTGAGGTTTCCCTCTCTGCCTCTGAGAAACAATTTTTTTTCCTCAACTACCAAGATTGGATAAGGTATCACCCAACACACAGGCTATCACAGCAGATATGATGGAACTATATGTACCTGATGAAGCCATTTCTTTCACATGTGAAAATTTGTGTGTACACATAGACATATGTATGTGTACATATGAATACACACACATGCAAACATACACTTTCAAATAAGTATGGAAGGTATATCTCAATCCACAAACACATCCTTGGGCTCAATAATTCCACATCTTGAAACTCATCCTAGAAAATAATCATATTTGTGTTCACAGATTTAGGTATAATTTTTTTCATTAGGATGTGATTCTGATAGCCAAAATGCTGGGAACAACCTAAATATCCAACAACCGTGATTGACTTAATGAATCAGAGTATGTCTAGTCAATGAAGTGTGATTTTGGTCTTCAAAGTGAGCTTCTGGAGTACTATTTAAAACAGGAAGAGATCGTGAGGATATGTAATTAACAAGGGAAGGACATTACAAAGCAGTAAATATTTTAAGTTTAGTGACACTTTGCTTAAAAAAGCATAAAAATGTACAGAAAGGCAAAACAACAATGTGTTAACAGCACGTTAGGTGTGAATACCATAGTTAAATTTTTCTTTCTTGTCTGAATTTTCTAAGTTTGCCACAGTAGACGTGACTTTTTTCTGACATAAGAACAGCAGTGGAGTTTCACTGGCTTGTCATTGTATTATTGTTACCGTCTATATTACAGTGATGGCAAACCTATGACACGCGTGTCAGAGGTGACACGCGAACTCATTTTTTTGGTTGATTTTTCTTTGTTAAATGGCATTTAAATATATAAAATAAATATCAAAAATATAAGTCTTGTTTTACTATGATTGCAAATATCAAAAAATTTCTATATGTTAAGTTAGGGTTTTTCAAAATGCTGACGCGCCGAGCTCAAAAGGTTCGCCATCACTGATCTAGAAGAATGCGAGGGGATGCGCAGGGACGAGATTTCTGCGGGATCTCTGCTCCGTTGATGGGAGGTGAGGGGCATCGCGGAGGAGGGGGCCGCAATGTAAACCCATTTTGCCTCCATGATCTCTAACTGGCTCCCATCATGCCCTGCCCGTGCCCCCTGGCCTGCCTACTGGGGGAGAGGCTTTGGTTTCGCTGATTCGGGGCCTGAGTCGTTTCCTGCTTAGAGTGTCTGCGGGGCACAGGGACACCTGTGAGCGAGAAGCCACACCTCGCACTCCCACCCCTGCAGGGTCTATGGTGTCGCTACTCTTCCTTTGGGGGCTGTGTATGGACCAAGGGTGCAGAAGAGGGTCCATTTTGATACAGAAAGAACAGATATGAACCTGAGTTTACATGTTGTTTTTTTTTGTGTGTAAAACACTGTAATTTTTATCTTAAATTAAAAAAAAAATACATTGACCGGATCCGGGTCCCGGACTTGTTCTATATGAGAAGGGCCGTCTATGGGGCCAGGGAGCCTGTGGGGAGGGGAGTTCCTCGAGGGGGAGGTCCCAGGCCACAGCCAGGGTGGCTATGCAGGGGGATCTACAGATACTGTTACCTACGCTTGGTATCCATTTGGATCCATGCAATTTTGTGTGACATCTCAGCCTGGACAGTCATTTACACCAGTAACTTAAAAAAAAAAAAGTACAACCAGACATTTGAATCAAGGAACCATGAGGTAAAAAAACCAAGATCTTCAGAAACTACAAACCGCATTCAATCAATTTGCTCTCACTGTAAAATTACTTAAAATAAGAGCCAGAGTTTTTTTTTTTAAAAAACCACTCTAAGTAGAATAAAATTATGTAATATATATGCACATGCATATAATTATATATTTATGCATATGTTGTTAATATATTGTATATGCTAATAGATAATGTAAATATATGTTATTTATCTCATTCTTTAAAAATTTCCATTTTGTGCATATTTTAATGAAGCCCATTTTTTACTTGAACAGTGGCACGTGGGTATAATTAATAGATTCTAGGGCTGCATGCTTCCCGTTTCCATGCAAGGCAAGCACGACATGTTAGACGCCACTGGCTTCATGTCCTTTCTCACCTGGACGGCCAGCTCTTTGCGGCCAGGGACTGATAACCCAGGTTCTGTTATCCTGTGATCGATCACGTAAGCCTGGCTGGGAGGCACAAAAGCAAGGTTCATCCGAGGGAGGACATTTCCTCACAGCGCAAATCAGAAAAAGGCGGATGAAGAGAAAAGCACAGGACTTGGCTGCCCCGAAACCACGCAGATCCGGCCTGACCCACCACCGTCACCCCTCTACATCATCCCTCGGTTTGAAGATAAGATCATCACTCATGGGTGTATTTATTTTGGTGAAATATCAAACCGTATGCGCTGGTTATAACTATAGCCATATTTTTTCTTTCACTTAAAAAAAAAAGAAAAGAAAAATAAGAGAGTGGAATGCATTCTCTCTCTTTCCCACCCACACTACTTCAGAAAGAAAAAAAAAAAAAGAAAACCCCTCCCCCCAAAGAAACCGCCTCCCCTTTACGGCAATTTGTAGCCTGGAGGCAGTTTTTAGAGCTGAGTAATAAATCCCAGAAAAACAGTGACTACAATGGAAAGGCTGACAGACATTTAACGCTAATGGGGCAAACAGAGGGCACACGGGAGAACGCTCTGGATCCCCCACACTGAACGCTCACAGATTGCTCACCAACGTGCTGGGTTTTTTTTAGTGGACAATTTACCTGTTCATAAACAGCGAAAAATTTCCCAAGTGCTTGCAAACTCCGGACAAGACCTTTCCTTGATTCCTGTTTGCCACAGGTTCGGCCAGACACTAACTACTGACTTCAACTGCGGCTGCTATTGTTGATGGTTGTTTTTAACTCTGCGGAACAAACTGCCATTTGAACCATGACAACCTGATAACCAGTAAAAAGAAAAAGAAGACTTAACCAGAACACTGCGACTAAAGCTCGAACCAGGATAGCTTGATGTTAACAGCACTGTCAACTCTTCCAACACTTAACACATCCAGTTTCCACGTGGAGGCTCCACTGTAAATCACAAACCAGTCAATTAATATTTGAGACAAGGAAGCGGGGATATCTCTGAACTCTGCCGTTTATATGGAGACCTTCCTGCTTAACGATGCAGAGGAAGCATTTTTGGATAAAAGTCTGTGTCGCCTGCCGTTTTTGTCAGTCCCTGTTGTTAGAGGCTCCGTAGTTTAAATGTGTGACTTGAAGGGCTAGCAGCCCACCCTCAAGAGTCACAAACACCAGCCCTGAGTGTGTCACAGGACCGTCAAAGGCTCTTGCACATGAAGGTGAAATACACCCACAAACCATAGCAACGCATCTGTTGACAAGGCTGTTTGATAACCACAGCAAGGCTTCCTTCCCGGGATTGGAAGAATATGGAGTGGGGTGTTTTCGGATGGAGGAGAGACATTCTTGGGTGAGATTTCACTTACGGATGGAACGGGGGCGGGGAGGGGCGTGCAGAAGTACAGAGGTGCATTTTCCAACAGAGTCCTGGAAACCCAGTTTGGACCAGGAGGAAAGCAATTACAAATAATGCATCTCCATGGTAATAAAACCATTGGACCTGCTCATGTAATTATTCCATACAAATATCGAAGACGAGGCAGAGCAAAGCTGACATTTTATCATCTCAATTGATCCTTTAGGCTCTCTCAAAGCAACTCTTATTTTACTCACACACAGACACTCGGCGAACAACAATGTACACAATTTTGCATCAGAAACCTGTATATGAAATGAGCCAATCTGCTTGGCATTTTTATGAGCAACTATGGATTTTGCAGACCGATTTACATTATAAGCATTCTCGGGAAGGCCTGGGACTGGAGAAAATGGTGCAGATATATTTTTAAAAGAGGCTTCCAGCTCACAGGGACTCAATTTTGAAGCCCACTCAGGAATTCTGCATGTACAAGCACTTTCTCAGGGCATAATTTAAAGGCAGTTTGAAACTTTGGCCCAATTTGATCAAATATTGATAGACGGTCCAGTAAAACGTGGTATGGGAAGCAGCTACTTTACTGCACATTGACACTGTAAATTTGAAGAGACACTGTCAACCTGCTGAGCTCTGAAATTTACTTCCCTAAAAGGCAGATAAATCCCAGGGCTAACACTGGAGATCTGTGTTAAATATACATACTCATGTTCCTTACGTAAGGTCCCCCACAATAAATTTCTCTTCGAGTCGAGTGCTAGGAAATAGTTTGTCTTTCCTGATGAATGTGTCTGCTTTCTTATTAGAGAAGGAGGGCTCTGTGACTCATCATGTTTCCCTTTTTGCCTTTGCAGCCAGGAACCTCCGAGCTTCATTTTGCACTCAGGCGTAGTAGCTCCTCTTAACTTAGGCTTTTTGGTACAACTGATCTGCCCCTTCGTTATGAGCCCCTTATTCTTTTTTTCTTTCCCTTTACTTTCATGATTTTATGTCTGTCTTTTATTAAATGTCATCTCACGTTCTTTTTGCCAGAAGGATGAAGAGGAATAGTTAAAAAAACATACTGAAGTCCAAAGATTCCTTCAAGTAATCTCAATGAAAGTTTGTTTGTAACTTTGCCTGAAACAAACCAAATATCTGGATCTGTGGCTGTTGCCTAACTGCAAATGTCCCCCTCTTGCTGCCTAGCACCCAGCATAGATGTGGAGACAAAAGTCAGATTAACCTGCCATAGGAAACTAGGCCCAGCCAATTCTCCATAGAGGTCCCTTGGACTCCTGCTGAGTTTCTGCAGAAGATGCCAAAGGCCAGCCACACTGCCCACCTGAGTGAGCTTTTAAAAGATGGAAAGTTGAGATGCCTGGTTAATAAGTGGGGGGTTATTGGAAGAGATGCCTTCTTCCCCATTATGCGGGGGAGAAATCTGGTTCTAAGTAGGGTGACCTGAAATTGTTAAGTAAGGAGGAGGGGAAAAAAAAGGAAGAAAGAAGGCAAAAGCCAACTGAATTCAATGTCAGCAGAGTTGCAACTTTCACTGAAACCTGTGGTTCTCAAACCAGCATGCACCGGAACCCCGGTTCAGACACTGACCGCCCGGCTCCATCTCCCGTTTCTGACTCAATAGGCCTGAGAGCAGGAAGTTCTGACATTTCCAGGTGATGTGGATGCCCGTCCCCAGGAAAATGCAATGGGTTTAATTACTGCCTTAACATCTTTCCACCCCCTTACTCACTCCCAGTGCTATGTTACAGCATTCGAGAGAGAAAGAGAGAAGAAGAGAAGAAAAGGGAAGGGAGATATGAGAGTGTGTTGAGCAGAGGTAGTTGACCCCAGCATTTCTGCTAGTCATGAGAACAACACATGATTCTGTAGTACTTATGTCTTCGTGCCTCATACTGAATGCTTTGCAAGCATTATTTCACTTAACTCTCACACGACTGCCATGAGGTAGGACTTGAATTGTCCCCTATTTACAGATGGGGCAATTGAGGCACAGAGGGGTTAAGCTACTTGCCTGAGATCACAGAGCCAGTAAGCGGTGGACCTGGGGTTTGAGCTCAGGTCTGTGTTTTCAGAACCTATGATCTGAACTACTAGACCAGTGATGGCGAACCTATGACACACGTGTCAGAGGTGACACGCGAACTCATTTTTTTGGTTGATTTTTCTTTGTTGAATGTCATTTAAATATATAAAATAAATATCAAAAATAATAAGTCTTTGTTTTACTATGGTTGCAAATATCAAAAGATTTCTATATGTGACACGGCATCAGAGTTAAGTTAGGGTTTTTCAAAATGCTGACACGCCGAGCTCAAAAGGTTCGCCATCACTGTACTAGACTGTGGAGATTCCTCTTGAGGTGGAACCAGAGACAGGGCGGCCTCTTTTGTCTTTATAAAACTCTTCATCCAGAAGCACAGTACCATAGTGTAGAACTGAGCTCCTTCCCAGGTTTTTGAATTCTGGTTCCTCAGTCTTCAGGGCAGGCGTGCTCCCCGCTTAGACCTGCGAGCAACACCGATGCCCTTGCCCAGGGAGTGAAGGTGGGTCTGAGCAGTGAGCTGGGAGACAATGGCAGTCTGTACCATTAGAATGTGGCCGTGAGTTTAAGAGTAAGGGCTATTCATGGGGCCATGCCCAGCCACAGGGGCCGGTAGCTCCTGGCCTTCCATAAGTGGCAGAAGTCAAGATGGTACTGCATGCACTCCAGTCCTGGCTGGTAGTGTGGGCTGCAGCCAGCCCTCCGGTGGCTCCAGTTGGCCACCTCTTGTCTACAGGATGCTGCGAAATGTGCTAAAGAAAATGGAATGAGACGAGGAGCAACGGAGGTTAGGGAAAGGAAGCTACTCGTATGAAGAATTAAAATGGACCTCAAATAATAGGATTAGTCATGACAGTGTAGTGACAATGGTGATGGGAGAGCAACAGCCAACCTCCACGGGGCTCAGGCTGCCGCATGAGCTCTGTGCAGACGCCTTGTGGCCTCATGGATTCAGCGACTCCTCAAAGCAAGTCTATGGAGAGATTATGATATCACCCTTATTCTACAAACAGGATGGGGCTTGGAGGAACCCCACAGTTTGCCCGTACTGACATAGTCACCCAAGGGCAGATAGCCATTCACAGCCAGGCGGAGTCCTCACCATCGCACAACACAGGCTGGCGGCACGGGGGCCAGGGTCCCAGGCACCACCCCTGGACATTTAATGGCAAGAGTCTGTTCCCATCCCTGGGTACGGCTCGTCTTCCTCAGCGAGAACCTGTGGCCAGCCCTGCCCTCAAACACAGCGGCCAGGACCCTGCTGGGTGGGGGTCCTGACTCAGTAGTGACATGGGGGGCTGTACACCCAACCGTGAACCTCTCGTTAGCTGTTGCCACACTGGACCGTGGTTTCAGCGTTTTCAAATCAAGATTTTTAAAAGGCCCTAAATCCAGATTTGGATGTGAAATATCCTGAGTGTTAAATGAAGCCTCTCATTAAAAAGAAAAAAATATTGGCAGCTCACAATCATTTATCTCAAACACAGTGTGGCTGAACAACCACATCTGCGGCCTCCTTTGAACAGCAGGCCTTCCTGGTTTGTGACCTCTAACCCGTGCCAAGTGCCAGGTGGAAGGAGGACACAGAGAGCCCACAATTCCACAAATATGGAGAGTTGAACCTTTTCCCTCTCTCCTCCCAATGTTTAGATTTGTGGAAAGAAAGCCTACGTGGAGGGAAGCACTTTAAATAAGGAAATGAATATTGAACAAATGAGCGAAAAGAATAAGTCTGTTTGGAAACACTCTCCCAGCACTAATGACTAGGGCCTAAAAATAATCCCAACATATTTTAAATTGGAAGAACACCCAGAAAAATAAATTGAAAGACAAATAGGGGAAGGCATTTCTAACAAGGTGAAACAAAGCAGGATTCAGTGGAGAGTGGAGAACAGAAAAGCCGGGGCCCGAATTAAGCTTTTTCGTGACATTGACAGCACGCAAATCAAACCAGGAAAGGGGGCTGCAGGGCCTAGTGCCAAAGTGAACTCCGACAGAGGGAAAGGCGGTTATGGAGAGATGAGTTCAAGCTCAATCCCGAACTTCTAGGTACCCTGTGGTGGGACAAAGACCAAGTGCTCCCTTTCCGTGTGACACAGGGCGGTTGAATAATAGAACAGAATGCTTCAAGTTCACTGAGTCAGATTCGTGCTTCTCCTTATCTGCCAGAGTGACTAGCTGCTGGCTGCCTTCCAACATCCTTCCTCCCCTCCCTTCCTATTAGTCCCTTGTTTCCATTCCAGACCACAGGATTCTGGGGCCTAGACCCCACTTCCAGGATTAGCAGTGGCGCAGGTGACCAAGGCCAAGCCCATCAGCCTATTTCACGCCCTTGAAAACTGAGGTTGGATTTAGGAATTGGCCTATGATATAAGGTGGTCTAATCCCAATGATTAGCCACACAGTTATGGGGAAGATGTAATTTCTCCTCCCCGTTGGATGTAAATGAGGAAGTTTATAGCCATCATCTTGGGGTCCTAGGTGAAGGCAGCCTGAGGAGACAGGAAGTTGCTTTGTTGGTGATATTGTCACACTGCTCGATCAAGCCCTTCCTGAAGCATTTATCACGTCGGGGTTTTTCAGTTACATGAGCCAGTACAGACAAGTTTGAATTGAATCTTACTTGTTACTTGCAGCAGACTCTATTGATACAATGCTTATCTCTCTCACTAGATCGCAGATTCCTCAAAAGCAAGGCCCGTGATTTGATTTAAAAATATCTAGATTAATACCAAGATTAATAAAACTCCATGAGAAGTACACAGTCTAACGGGAAAGACAGACATGTTACATGAATACTAGACGACATGATTGGACGTTACTGAAACACAGGGAGGATGTTCTTGACCATGGTACTGCGACGGGGATGGGTCAGAAGAAAGATGATGGGCACTTGCCAAGTCGGTATTCCCCAGCCCAGGGACGGGCTGTTTCACTGACTCATGACATGAAAAGAATCAACCTTTTCAAACCGGTATCAATTGTGTGCCCCTTTTACATCCCCCCACATTGTGTAGTAGGCTTATTTACCTGATTTTAAAAGTTAACTATTTCTAAACTTAAAAATTAGTTAAAATTCAATGTAAGCAATACTATCTATTAGTTCATGACATGGTTGTGTTGGTTATATTTTTTTTCAAACACACAGTGCACATAATATATAACTACCATGTGCTACCTAAAACCTTGTGGGAGTCACCAGCATTCTATCCAGCCCACTTCCAGAGATCCTAGATGAGATGACAGAAGGGACTTACTGAAGTATGACTGTGGTTCAGTGTGGGCTGCAGAGCCAAGCGAACTAGAGGTCCCCCGGCTCTGCCGCTGACTAGCTCTGACAACTGGGCAAGTTCTGTGCCTCATTTCAGAAAAGAGAGTTTTGAAAATCCAAGGAGCTCATGCACATAAAGTGAAAAGCACGGATCCTGGCACAGAGCCAGATCTCATAATGGCATCAATTATTGGTGCGATGATGGTGACTGGCATTCTTTACTTGCATAAAGCTTTAGGCATCATAGTAAGCAGGGTTGTTCACAGTTGTTTTAGTTGTCCTCTTCCTCCAAGTTCATGCTAGGAAGCAACATTTGGGTCTCTTAGAATGTAAAAATAATGATGTACCCAACCCATGTTTGTTATCTATAGGGTGTCCCCAAAATGTATACACAAACTTTGAATAATTATAAAGGCAGTGTTTATTAAAATACATTTCATTTTCAAAATTGAGATATTAGCTGTTACAGTGTGTATACATTTGTTGGGGACATCCTGTGTGTATGTGTGTGTGTGTGTATATATATATAT
>NW_005358435.1:775941-785941 GCF_000412655.1 Myotis brandtii
TCTGCCCCCTGGTGGTCAGTGTGTGTCATAGTGACCAGTCATTCCCAGTCGTTCTGCTGTTAGGGTCAATTTGCATATTACCCTTTTATTATATAGGATATATATGTTTTTATTGCAAGTTATTGGGACTGGAGGGTTGTTTATTATGCAGGGTCAGTTTCATAGGCATTGCAGCCTGTGCAGCCCACTACCCTCAACTCATGTTTGATCTGTAGCATGAGCAAAAAGCAAACTTTTCACATGCTGAGTCACTGATTGCGGGGTTGTTTGTTATAGCGGCATAACCTAGCTGATCCTATCTAATACAGGCATATAATGTAGAAGTGTGTGGTTTTTTCCCCTCATTTATCTATTTAATTTATATTTCTTGATTTGTCATGAAAGTTTGGAAACCATAAAGAGGAATACTGTTTCTCCATGGACCAAGAGAGCTCAAACCTCACACGAGGGCAAGACACCTGGTGGAAGGATGCCTCTGTGGAGGACGGGTGGAGAAAGGCTAAGGCTCTGTTCCCTTTAATTGCTTTAGTTCCACTAATCAATTAACATTCGGCTAATAATCCCTTTCAAATGAGTCATTCTCGCCAATTAAAGGCTGATTTGTTGCTAACTGTACCAGCTCATGGTGAACCCACCTTGTTCTTCTGAAACTGCCAAGTGGATGCTTTAATGGAAGTTACGGCTGTGATAGACTCTCTCTAGACAGTGACAAAAGAAGTCTGCGGGGAGGGGGCGGGGGCAGGAAGAGAAGTCCAGGCAGTGCGGGCCTGAGTGATTGAATTGGAAAAACGAGCCATTCCTCGGGGTTAGCAGATGATTCTTCATCGGGCAGCAGACTATTAAGCACACCTAGATAATAAACGGGTGATTTTCACAGTCACCCTGCGAGGTCCTCATATTTTCCATTTTTAAATTCCATGTTACTTTTAAAGGATTCGTCCATTACGATGATTTACATCGCTGAGCTGAAACAATGATGCCCTTTAATGTCAGAGGCAGAGCGTGATTATTTATCATTAAATCGGCCTTTTTATTATTTTTTATTCTTCCCTTCCCGGAAAAACCTTTGACAAATGCCCCTGTCATGGCACAGATGGGCCCGATCTTCACTTTGAGTCCCTTGAATGGGGTGGTGGGGGGCAATGTTCAGCTTGGAGCATCCTCAAGAGCAGAGGTGAGAGAAGCACCCCCCGCCACCCCAACTCCCACCCTCGCACCCTGTCCCAGCAATGCCATCACTCCTGAGTTAAAACAGCATCGTTTTACTTGAGAATGTCTGATGGCTCGGCACGGGATTCAGATTTCATTTACTCACAAATAATGAGGTGCAGGTCCTCATGTCCCATTTCACCTATATTTCTAATATAGCCTTTTATTTATCCACGCCATCATGCCATAAGCACTCATGGGAGGAGTGTTCTGTGCCAGGCACCATGTGAGACCATGAGAGGACAGGGGAGAGCAGACAGGGGACACCCCTGTCCGCATAGTGCGGAATCTAGCCCCGCAGTCCTCAGTCTTGGCACTACTGACACATGGACCGGATGACGCACGGTGGTGGAGGGGCTGCCCTGCGCACTGTGGGATGAGAGCAACATCCCCGGGCCCTACCCATTGGAAGCCAGTAATACCCTCTTTGCAGTAGTGACAAACAAAAATGTCTTCTGACATGGCCAACTGTCCCCTGGGAGGCAAACCCCCCATGGTTAAGATCCATTATTCTAGCAGAAACAAGACGTGAAATATACACAGTAAGGTAATTTCATGCAAGGATAAGGGCTATGAAGAAAATTCAACCCAAAAATGTTGAAAGAAGATGGATAGGAAGAGGCTAGTTCAATGAAGTGGTCAGGGAGGGCTTCTCGGAGGCGGTGTCAGTGAGATTACTGAGGAGAAGCCAGGCAAGGGGAAGAACCAGGGAAAAGCACTGGATGTGGAGGTGAGAACAAGTGCAAAGGCTGAGAGGGCAACATGGGTCTGTGGTCTTCAGAAACAGGAGACAGAGGGAGGTGGGGGATGAGGGAGGCGGGTGGTGTTATCTGATACTGGAGAGGTGGGGAGGTGGGCAGGGGAGAGTGCAGGGTAACGGATTGGGCTTTAAGTGCAGCGTGGGAAGCCACTGGATGTTTTAAACACAGGAGTGACATTACAAAATGTATCCATTCATTCCACACATATTCACAGAGGACCCATTCTATGCAAAGCAATGTTCTGGGGAGTGGGGCTAGAAGGGCTGGGGAGGGAAGCAGAATTTGGTAAGACACAGAAACAATTGCATCCCTGTTGCTGACCTTGGGGGGCTCCCAGTCTATTTATTGGAAGACACTAACTTGTAAGCGAATAAAAATGAATTCATAAATGTTACTGCAGATAGATACAAAATGCTGCATGTGTTCATTTCCAAGAAGAAATAATGGAACCTTAATGCAGGGGGTAGGGGGTGAGGGAACTTGAGAGAGGACGGAGATCGCCGCCTAGAAAACCCACAAGTGGCAGGAATCTGGGTGCATCAGGTCCCTGCTGTTTCCCCACATCCCTGCGGAGTTCCTGGTTCCTAGGTAATATTTGATAATGGAAGACAAGTGAGTGATATTTTTGTATGTTCCTCATGTGTAGAAGATGCCTCTGCTCACTTCACATGCTCCTGTGGACTGAATTGTGTCCCCCAAATTCATATGCTGAAGCCCTAACCCAATGGGATGGCATTTAGAGACGGGCCTTTGGGAGTGAAGAGGTGATGAGGGTGGGGCCCTCAGGAGTGGGATCGGTGCCCTCACAAGAAGGACAGGGGAGAGCTTGCTTCTCTCTCTCCATCGCGTGCGGGAAGCAGGAAGAGGCTTCCCCGGGCCCCGGCCATGCTGGCACCGTGGTCTTGGGCTTCTGGCCTCCACCACCGTGAGAAGTGCATGTCTGTCGTTTGAGGTCCCCAGTCTGTGTTACGGTGTCACAGCAGCTGAGCTCACTAATATCCACGGAATAATACTGTTATTCCTCTCCTCCTCAGCCAGCCCCCCGAGGCAGGTGATGGAAGGCGAGCCCAGGACAGCGGAAGTGTTGGCCCTGGTTTCCAGTCCTTTCTCTCCGGTGAATTTGACACAACCTGGCCTGTACGCGGGGTGTCATGAATAGTGCTGGAATGAATGAATACGTAAGCTGGAATTTAAAGGAGTTTTTTAAATCACAGAGATAATGGGAAGCTATCATTGATAATTAATTAAGCTTAATTACTTCTTATGCTTACTCTGTGCTTACAGCACTTCCTGTGCTTTATTGCCTTTATTCCTCATCATTTTGTATTAGATTCGGGGGGATCTCATGTTGAACGGAACAGACGTGGTCCTACTAGACTGCACATGAGGGGGACAATATTAATAAATAGAGCCCTGGCCAGTTTGACTCAGTGTTTAGAGTGTCGGCCCACGGACTGAAGGGTCTCGGGTTCAATTGCGGTCAAGGGCATGTACCTCGGTTGCAGGCTCGATCCCAAGCCCCAGTCGGGATGTGTGCAGGAGGCAACCAATCTATGTGTCTCTCTCACATTGATGTTTCTCACCCTGGTCTCTCCCCCTCCCTTCCACTCTCTAAAAATCAATGGCAAAAATATCCTCTGGTGAGGATTAACAAAAAAATAAAAAATTAAAAAAAGGGGGTGGGGGCTCTCATCTAGTCTGAAGGTCGTGCTCAACTCTCTATAAACGTTGAAGTTGACGTAATGGAGAACCGCTTCTTGTTCATCCCGAAAACAGCTCGGCTCCTCGGCTCCTGTCACTTTACAGACGTTAGTGCCTTTCTCTACGGATCCCTCTTCATAACGCTCCTACCTTCTCACGGGTCTGATTAAAATGCTTGATCTCAAAAACTATTCAGGGCAAAAATGAACGTGACATTTTCATACAGGAAATAGCCAACTTTCATTAAGAAGTAGAGCCTGGTGGGAAGTAATTGCTAGGAAATCTTCATTTCCCTTGTCTCGAGTTTGGTGAATAAAACTTAGATCAGGTGGCCCAGTGGACAGAAAAGACAGGTCTGGACTCCTCGGCCTCGGACATTTTCAGTACAACGGTGACAAATCTGAAATAATCCCTAGATATCAACCTGTGATGTTACTAGATAATTTTATTTATTTTTTCATCAGGGCAAAGGTGAAACAATAAAGAAAATCCTGATTATTTTTATTAACTATTTCATTAAAAATCCTAGCTTATTCTGAGATTATGAAAGGATACTTACAGCTCATTGTGGCTTGTTTTCTTATTTTATTTTAATGTTTTTACTTGGAAAAAAATAAAAAAGAGAGCCACCTGGAGTTAATTTCCCCAACATTTTGCTATTCTTTGAAATCCCAAAGATTCCCTAAAAGTGCCTGAGTGTGTGTGTGGCCATAAAAAGAGCTCATTTATGAAAACAAGAAAGTCCTCGAATGAAAATGAGAAGGGAACCCTCCCAAAGCGAGGGACTGTCCTAAATTGGCTCAGCTGCTTGTGGGTGGGGGACAGGTACCAGATCCACACTCGTCAAAATTTAATGAGCCTTGGAATCGCAGGGGGATCTTGTTTAAACGAAGACTCTGCTCCATTAGGTCTGGGATGGCCTGAGATCCGGCATTTCTCACCAAGCCAGGCTGCTCCTGCTGGTCTGCGACCACATTCTGAGCAGCAAGGAGGTAGAAGACATTTAGGAATAAAGGGTGGAAGGGTGACCGAGGTGGCGGGAGAGAGAGACTGAGATAAGGATGGAGCATGAGCTTACAGTGGGTTATCAAAGTGACCCCACTGGCAATTAGGACGCAGGTGTACGTGTCAGTCCTGGGTAGCATGGATCCATTATAGGGCTGTGCATCTCAAGGGATTTTACATTAAAATGTGAATCCACGTGAAGCAGGTCTCTCAACGGTCACTGACCACAAAGTAGTGGTCAAGAACACTGGCTTTAAAGCCAGACCCTTGGGGTTGAATTCCACTGCGTCACTTACTCGCCATGACACCCTCTTTCCCAACCTCTCTGCTTTTCGGTTTTCTCTTCTGGGATGTGGTGCTCAGTGCGCCTACCACATGCCTGTATTTTGTTAAGTGTATAGAGCATTGCCAGGCACAGCGTATCATAAGCCTGTTGGGAAAGCGGACAGGAAACTGACCATCGAGTGACTCACAGAGGATGAGCCATCTGCTCTTTGGCCAAAAGATACAGCTTCGGAGGGTGCTGTGAGGGGTTTGGTTTTCCCAGTTTAAAGGTACAGCTCTTCATACTGACCATGGGGAGCTTACCGATTTTAACTTTTCTCCTTTCACAAAAACAATAAGTTGTCATTCAGCCACCTATTTACTCAATCAACCTTAAAACAACCATTTCTTGATGTCCTACTATGCTCCTGTTCTAATTTTTCACATACTCCTGAGTGCCATTTGCTATTCATAAAATTCATTTTCTTATGTGCATTCTGTCAATACATGTTCCCTGATGCAAAATTGTGTTATTTTGTTAATGCTGGACTATTGGAATTATATAGCACACAGTCAGGTTCTAGCTTGTTATCAACAATAGAATCATGTTGGATTTGATGAAGGAGCAGTGTTGGCCCTATTGTTTAACACTGTGGGTTTATTTGTCTGACGCTTTCGATGGAAATGAGAGTATTCAATAGTTTGTCATTAGTATTAACAGTGAGATTCTCAACTAAAGCTGGGATATTTGAAGTTGGAATCCAAAAGGGATGCCCAGGATTTAAATCGTCTTCTGATCAGGTGCTACCATGCACAGTGCTCGGCCTACACACTCATGCATGATGGCTCTGCTTAGACACAGCAAACAGACGAGTTTACACAGCAAAAGCCATGCCAAGCAGATCAATATATTTCCCCAAAATACACAGGACACACTAATAAAGGAAGCTATTTCAGCAAAAGTTATTAAACATGATATTCGCTTTTTTATTTTATTGGCATTATTGTTTTTAAACATTTCTGTTTAAATGGCCAGATTTGATTAAGTTATAAATGTGACTTTTATTGCGGCTAAATAAATCTTACAGAGAATATGTAATAGGGAAAATGTCCAACTCTACAAAATAAAAGTTTTCTAGAGGGGAAAATAATTCTAGCTTAAGCTTTCCGTCGGTTGAAAAACAAGACTAATAAAATTGGAAGGATATCAATTAGTGGCAATTTGGGGGAAATCTTTAGCTTTTCAGGTTTGACACCCCTGAAATATGTTTGAGGTCTTCAATTTACAACACAATAAAGTTGTTTTGCTCTACATACATAAGCATATTGGTGGTTAATTTGTTTTGTTTTTATAATCACGGCAGCAGTAAAGCTGTCATCCCCCTCTTGTGACATGTGTCTCGGTTTGCCATAACTCAGCATGTCAGCGTTTTATTTTGTTTGGTTGCGTTTCCAGCCCTGTGGGCCAAGCCAAAGAAGACCACTGACCTCCCTCCTAAAAGTCGAGGCCGACCACACATGGAATCCAACCAGGGGACCCCACGGGCAGGCTCCCCCTGTCACTTCCTCCCTGAGTGCCTCGTGCTGTGGGTGGGCCGATTTCCTGGCTGTTTCCTTTCCAAGTGTGTGCGGAGCCATGGAGGATTGCGGCGGTGGGATCTGGATGATCCAATCGCAATGGGGACACGCTCAATCATTTCTCATTCTGCCAGGTGATGCAATGTGGTGGAGGGTTAGGCATTCAAGTTCCCCAGCTCCACCCACAGGAAGAGGGCCTGGGCGAACAGCTGTGGAGTGACTTGTTTTGTTGATGCATGAGGAGATGGGCAACATCTGCTGAGAAGCACGAGGCCAGAGTGGGAGGTGGGAGTATAGACTAAGGACGTGAGCCCTCTGTGCACTCTGAACTACTAAGAGGATCAACAGTGAGAGCGATGGCAATGATGATAAACGTCGTCACCCCAATGGCCTAAGATTCCATGCAGTCACAGAGCAAAAACAAAGTAAAAGACAAAACAAAACAAAAACCCTTGGATTTCTGGTTCACGTCTTTTTTGGGAATTTTGTGCAGAAGAATCCACACACGGATGGGAATAATCTGGTGCTTTTGGTGCGGGTCTGAGGGAGGGCCTGACGTTTGCCATTGAAATCACATAGACGTTTGCCTGCCACAAGGAACCCCAAAGCTCTGGTTTTGGACAGACACCCTTTAGCCGGACAGTCTCCCTCCTTAAGAGTCTCCTAAAGTTCTGAGTTGAAAATGATAACAAAAGTTTATGCGACCATTTATCTTTCCTTCTTTTGTAAACGCAAATAATTGATCTCTGTCACACTTGCCTCATCTGGCTCTTACATTGACTACTTTTTCTCAAAGACTCTTACATTTCTTATTATCATTTCAGCCCGTAGTCTGATTTAAAATTGTACCACTAAGCTCCTTTTTAAAAGTATGTTTTTATTTATTTTTAGAGAGAGAGGAAGGGAGAGGGAGAGAGAGATTGAAACATCAATGAGAGAGGAACATCGATTGGCTGCCTCCTGCACGCTCCCTACTGCTGGTCAAGCCTGAAACCCAGGCATGTGCCTTGACTGGGAATCAAACCGGTCAACCTCTTGGTACATGGGACAACCCTCAACCAACTGAGCCACACCGGCTGGGCTAAGTTCCCTTTTTGACATTTGTTTTGAAAATGCTTTACGTAGCAAGCGGTTCTCTTTAAAAAAAAATAGCTAGTTAATTAGAATCATTTTTAAATTCTCCCCTTGGCTAAAAACATTTAGTTCCCCAAAATTCTCCCTTCTGACTATCAGGGGAACAACACTCACCCAGACTCTTAAGCCTGCACAAGCCTTTCAAATGCCTCCCCCCGCACCTTTATTCAACCAGGGGAATTTTTCTATTTGCCCAGAACAAGTGAGCAATTCATATTGCAACAACTGCCCTGCCCATGTCATTCCTGAAGAATCAGCCGTGAATTAACCACAGGCTGAAGTTCAAGTGACACCCAATCCCGGTTACCCAATTAAGTCTATTCTAAAATGCCTTTACTTCCCCTCCTCTGCCTCCCTCCCCCACAGCTCTCTCCTTCGTAAAGACTAAACACACTATTCACATCATTAAGACAACCGAGCTGAAACCATCTACTGTGCTTTTATTCTGGATTCCCTGTTCAAGGCCAGCTATGTATTGATTGAAGTTAATCTTTTTAGCCTTGAATATCCATATTAACCTCCACACAATTCAATGGAATCGGTTCCTTGGTGTGAGACACAAATGCTTTTCACTTCACAAACAGGTTTGCTAACATAGACTCACTTACACATAATTGATAATGATATAAATTAGTTTTGTGAACAGAAGACAGAAACACAGCCAGTAAATTGGCTGTTGCGTTATTTTATTATTTTTAAATTATTTTAATTTTTCTCTTCAAACTTAATTTGGATTTTAATCATTAACTATGTCATGCTCACAGCCAGTCTGCAAATACTCACTAGATATCTGGATATGCCATTTGTGTGTAAAAGCACACAGAAATGTATGCACAGAAACAACACAAACACTACACCTACGTGTGCAGGATGATAACGCGTGCACACACACAGACACAAGTGCACACACACAGACACACGTGCACACACACACACAGACACACGTGCACACACGCTTCCTTCCATTCTCTGGGAGGACTCTCTCTTGCCCTGGATCTTCCAGCACATTCCCTGGGATGGTAAGAATTGTTCTGCACCAATGTCACCCACAGCACATATTTTCTACAACTTTCTGCCTTTCGCTTTGGTCGGCTCATACCCAAGCCATACTTCTCTTTCTCTCTTTTTTAAACCGTTCACAGCTCATTTATTAAGCTGCAAGCAATCTTTAACAAAAGACCAAACACCTTTTAGTGTTCTTGCAGCCCAACAGGATCCCCAACCTCCTTTCATACCATTGTTTCCCCTTTTTATGTGACTGAATCACGCTAACCTTCCTGCAGTCCCTACAGGCTCCTGCTTTCCCCACCCCAGGACCCTTGCACCTGAGGACTCCGGGCCCAGAGTCTTTTGCTCCTCTGGGCCTCGTCAGTCTGGTCAACTCCTCCTCAGCCTTCCAGGGTCAGGCTAGTGTCCCCTCCTCGGGGAAGCCTTATTCAATCCCCTAGACTAGGGCTGTTAGACATCTCACAGTAGCCTTTACTCTGACAGCATCAATCCCAATGCCCATGAAAGAATCACTGAGTAATTACGTTTTTGTGAGTGCCATAAGGCCACCGGCGATCAGCTCTGTTCGCCAATGTATTTCTAGTGCCAGGCATGGAGGAGGTGCTCATTTATTCAGTGGATGAGGGGACAACAGTGAAACTCTATGTATCCATTTATTGTAGGTTCCCGTTCTCTTATTTTTTTTCTCTCTTACTGCCCTAACCCTTGCTCAGAAGCTCAGAAAATGTGTATTTTTCGTTTTGGTCCATGTTGGAGTCAAAACAAAATAAAATATAACAGCCCTACTCTGCCACCTAGTATGACTGCTGTTCAGTTAGATCTTCACTAAAGAAAATGATAACAAATGCAGCAGGAGGGGCTCCACGCATTTCTACTTTGAAGTCACAAAACGGCAGTGCAGAACTTGAACTCAGGGCCACGTGGGTTTGATTGCACTTGCACTGTTTAATTTTTTTTTTACAATGAAATTTAGATTTTGGAACTCCCTGAAAATCCAGATGATCTGGCAACCCAGATGATGCGTTTCCAACCGGCAACTCCAGGCTGGGGCCACTGTCCACACTGGGAGGAGCTGCAGTTCTCCAAACTCCCCACCACTCCCTATTGCCTGGCGCTCAGTCCATCGTGGTCATTTGCTTCCATGCCTGACCCCTCCCAGGCACGAGCTAGTGCTCTTGCTGTAAGTTCTACAGAAGTCCGAGGAGACTTCTTCCAGAATGGCTACAGAAATTTACATCTATTTCTCTGTCTCTTTTCAGCATAAATACTTAAAGTGGTTGGTCTTGGAACAGATTAATTGATGCACTTTTTATAATGTTGAACAAGATTTTATAACAGTT
>NW_005358435.1:790941-795941 GCF_000412655.1 Myotis brandtii
CCATTAGTTACTTCTGTTTTCAAAATTGATTTCGAATGGATTGTTTTTCTTTTTTTTCTTTACATTGAATTCAGCAATAAGACCCATGAAGCCATGGTCTTCATGTATCAGTTATACTTCCCTTTTCTAAGTGCACAACACATTAAAACCATAACTGCTCAGAGATCCTGCTTGTCCCACCTAAAATTACCTTGCATGTGACTACCTAACACATATAACCAGTTGGAAAGCAACGCTCTGGAGATGGGGCGGCAAACTGTTCCTGTAGGGGACAGACCGCACATATTTTAGGCTTTTCGAGGCAAGAGGCAAAATCAAGATTATGTAGGTACTTATGTAACATGGGAGAAAACAAATTTCCACATGTTTTCCCCCAGACATTTAAAATGTAAAAGGCATTCTGACTCATAAGTCAGACAAAAACAAGAGGTGGGCTGAATTCGCTCCTGGGCAGTCATTTGTCAATCCCTGCACACAATCACATATCTGATATTGATTTGAGTCGTCTCGCACTTTCCATAATGAAACGTAAAAAACTTATAAGATGGCTATGAAGATGAAATCGTTGGCACAACACAGTTGCTCAGTACACATTCACTGCTGTTTTTGTCCTCTTCATCCTCCTCACCTTCTCTCCTGATGAGGCTGCACTTTGCCGCTGTGTGCTCTGCCTGACGCACAGTAGGCTTCGCTAAATGACAGACGGCGTTATTTCAACCGGTTGGAGCATGCAGTCTCGACCTATGCAGGCCGGACTCTGCTGTGCCAGTATTTTTAAAATGCATGCTGAGTCCCCTCTGGAAACTACCTTTGAAATTCACCCAAGGAATAAGCTGAACACTTGTGTTTTTTTTGTGTGTGTGTGTGTTTTAAATTCTGGAAGTGGTTCTTTTGATTCCAACTACAAACCTGTGGCATAAAAAGAGCATAATCTGGACAACAGGCCAGAAATTCCAGTCCCCAGATGGGCCTGTTCTCTCTGCTCTGCTTTATGGTCACATACAACACAGCCAGTGTCAGCCCCCTTTGTAAATAGTGGAGTCCATTTGTCAGTCAGTCAACAACTGATGTTAAATGAGCATGTGTTATGTGCCAGGCCTTGCGCTAAGTGCTGGGGACGCTGCAGTGAAGGAGGCAAAGGCCCTACGATAGGCAGCCCTCTTCCTTGCCTACCTGCCTTTGCCAGGCTTGATTTCTCCTCGTGGCCCCTTTCACCCCCTCAATCTTCCATGTATGCTGGCTCTCCCCCCGACAGCAGGGACCTGATACTTTCGTTCACTGTAGCTCCCAAAGCCCACAACGGTGCTTAGCACATGGTAGGTGTAGTCAATAAAGATCTGTGCCCATGGGGTGAACAGGGAACTCTGTGCCTCTTAGCGGGCCCAGCTGGTGGCCACCCCAAGGCGGAGCATGACACCAACCTCCTTGTGTTGGAGTTAAAAATGGAGCCTGTCTCCTGGTCCCGACACCTTCTGGCTGTTGAATCTGAATTCACTGTGTTAAGCCTTGATGTCTATATTCATTCCTTTAGCAAATTTGTGAAATGTTGGGAGTATTAAATAGGCTAATGTTCACTGTGTGGACAATGTTTAATACGTAGTGGCTCTGTTGTGTTGGTTTTCTCATCAGCTGGAATTAAATAAAGAGAAGATAGTTCTAGAAGTTTTCTGACAATTTCTAAAAGGATAAACTGAGTAGCAAGTAATATGCCAACAAGGGTCCTCCTTATATAGGCTGAGTGTGAGCATCCGTTTATTGGATTAACATTGCTGGAGCTTCTGCCATGTGCTGGATACCATCCCGCAGCCTTAGGACATGCAGGTGATAAACCAGTCACAACCCCTGACCTCAGGCACTTACTCTCCGTGGGGAGAGACGGATGGGAATCAAATACACCAAGAATCAGAAAATGTCAGCCCTGACAGGGACAAAGCAACGAGATGCATGGTCCGCTCAGGCCCGCGATGCTGGGGACAGGCTGGATCTGACCTGGTCTAAAGGCTCAGGAAAGGTTTCCTTGAGTGAGATCGGGACTACGTGAAGGTGTTGGCTGGACCAGGAGTGGGGACAGCTGGGGATGAGGAGGTCAGAGCAAGGCCGAGCGCAGGAGGAGGGAATGTGAGGGTTTCCTGGCAGATGGTAGGAGGACCCAGCCCTGCAGGGGCCTGTAGGCTTCTCTAGTGCAGTGATGCTCAGGAATCCCCCGGACCTCAAACACGCTGATTCTGACTCAGTGGGACCGGACAGGGCCTGTGGGTGGGTCTGCATTTCTAACGAGTTCCATGGAGATGCCCGGCTGCCAGCCACAGACCACAGTGTGAGTATGAAGGTTTCAGCCATGACTTCATCCCTGTGAGTGGGGAGTGGGTGGGGTTATGCCAGGGATTTTCCCAAGATTCCTCTGGATGGACCAACCCATCTCACATCTGCCTGGAGCTTGGCAATCCTTTGGAAAACTCTAAGGTTCAAGTGGAGTTGGTGCTTTTTCCCAGCGAGTCTGTCAGCTGACACTTGGTCGGCCCCGATTCTAGGCAGCATATCCAAAGCAGGCTGCTTCTGCCCCACAGAAACTCTTCGGTGTGGGTGTTGCAATTCAGAAACTCTGGGAAGAACAGCCCATGTGTATTGTTCAGAATCCAGCTAGGCTTGCAGTAAAGAAATCTCTATTTGTATTTATATTTGCGTACCTATACACAAGTATATAGATAAGCTTTCAAATGCAGTAATAGCCACGCATAGGATGGCAACACAATCTTACAAACAGTAAATCAGCTCACATTCCATCATTAAAGGATCAAGGGACTGGGGTGCTTTTGTTGCTGCTGCAGCTGCCTGAGCAGACTCAGGCTCCTCTGTCCAGAGGGCTTAGCCATTTCGGGACAGCAGTCTACCAGGCAGCACTGACCCTGCAAGGGTGTGGCTGTCGGGGCGGGGATCTGTAAGATGCTGGTGAACAGGAGATGCTGACCTGCTCTGGGAGAGGAAGCTGGGAGTGAGCCCTGCACTGCGGCTGCCTGCACTCCGCCTCCGGGCTTCTCTCCCAGGCCTCCTGACTGTCTTCCCAAGACAATCTGGGTGACAAATATGGGCCCAAGAAGCAAACATGCCCTTGTAAGCAATCCCAGTGGCTCCCTAGGAATGTCCCCAAACAAAGGTCGCACGCCCTGGGCTGGCTGCTCACGTTAATTGCTCACCTCTGCAGCTTTACCTCAGAGGTGGCTCCTATGAAGCCCAACTACCTTTGCCAGCAGCTTGCAGAGCACAGTAAGTGAGGGGCTCCAGACCAGGAGAGGTTTCTACAGAGCATTGAACAGGCCTTGGACCCATGCCCCAGTATGCACACCACCTGCCACCAGCAGGGGTGCTGCAGGCAGAGGGGGCACCCGCGGAGCAGGGCGAGTCTCTAACCCTCACGCACACAGCTCCTCTTGCTAGGTCAGGTTTCTGCAGGAAGGCACATGGCCACCCGACCAGGTACTCTCTGAACAAGCCCCACCCACAGCAAAGGAAATCAAACCAACTCCGGCTTCCTCAGCCCCATGAGAGCCCACGTCTGACCCCTTCTCGCCAGAGGAGAGCCGGCCCTGGGTCTCCTCGGGAGTAACTCTGATGCTTCCATTTTCCTCCTGTTCAGCCTCACCGCATCTCTCATGCCTGACACACACACAAGCATTTTTAAAATCATGAGCATCTATATCATTTCAGGCTCGTCAATTCCCATTTTGCCTAATTAATAAATAAGTCAAAACCTGACAGGAAAGGAAAGTTGCGAAGAACTTTCGCCCCTAGCCAGAAGGGAGCCCAGTGAGTTAGACTTGGGATGTGGTTCTTTGAATCCTGCTGGCTCGGTTGTTCCAGGAGTCGGATTTCACCTCCAAGTCCACTCTGCATAAGCCTTTCATTATGCTGTGCCCAGAAGCATCAACGAAGACCTGAGAAGAACATACCTCCTTCTCCAGAGCCGTTAAACATTGCTGTTCCAGTAGTTCCCAACCGCCACGTTCACTCACATTTCCTGAGCACTGACTTATGTGCCCAGCGTGCATTGGGCGCACTCTATACACAATCTATCATCTACTGGGCAACCCCATGTGGGAGGAGGGGAATGTTTTTCAAAAGTAAGAAACCAGTGCTTAGAAGGTTCAACCTGGACTTGAACCTCTGGGCTGCAACCTTTCAGAGTATTATTGATTCTGCAGGCAGGCCTGAGAGCCATTCTCTCTTCTTTTGGTAACATCACCTTATTCTTAGCTCCTGTGACACTGCGTGCACACATGGGGGAGGCAGGCCAGCGATGGTTCAGGGAGGGTCATCAAACCCACACCGGCCAATGTAAACCCCGGGACATTTGCTGGGGATCCTTGGGGCCGGTGCTCTCTCCTGCCAGGGGACCACTGTGATCACCACGTGTAGAGAACCTGACTGAGAAGAGGAAAAGGCAGAGTCAAAGAGAGAGACCTGTCCCGGTCCCTACCCTCTGCTGTAACCAAAGGTGCCAAGGCTGAGTCACACAGATGACGTGTTATGAATCACAGGCTACAGCAGGTTCATCAGAATAAAAATTTGGCTTCTAGAGCTAGGTACTGAGTGTGGCTTTGGAGTCAAACACAACCGGGTGTAAATCCTCGTTTCACTATATATCTGCTAGGTGAGCAAATTACACAGCAGCTCTACGCCTCCGTTTTCTTACTTGGAAAATGCGGACACTAGCAGTGTGTCCCTCCCCTCAGTTGAGAGGCAGGCTAAATGAAGTCAGGTTCGTGTAAAGTCAGGTGGGACCGTGCCTGGCATGGAGAGACATGCCAGGCCTGGCATGAAGCTGGGGAGCGTTTATATTCTTGTATTATTATTTATTTACTCTCGGTAAATGCTCACGAGACTGATCATAATAATTTCAGGGAACAAAAGGAAGGAAAGGTTGATAACATTAAGGGTAGTGGTGAGCAGTGAAAAATACTCAGAGTCTCCAATGAGAGACGAATCTGGATACCCATCCATCT
>NW_005358435.1:798441-815048 GCF_000412655.1 Myotis brandtii
GCCTCTCTAAAAGAGAAGGATCTTCGGGGAAGTGCCCGTACCTGGATAATAGAGACTCCCCCTCCTCCATCCCTCCATTTGCAGTGTGGCTTGACAGTAAACAGCAGGCTGCCATGCTGATCTCAAAGCACAATAATTAAACCAAAGGGACAGCAGACGAGGTACTCCTATGGGATCACAGAGGAAGAACAAAACCGCACCCGGGAGCTGTGTTCTTAGGATAGCAGGCCTGCTTCTGAGATGAGCACACATTCACATGCGAACGTGCGTGCACTCACTGAGTCACTCAACAACATGTACTAAGACCCCATTACATTCAACCCTGTGGTATCTAACTATCCCAGAGGCTCCAAGAACCAGGGATGACCCCTTGTTCATTCATTTGTTCGTTCCTTCATCATTCATTCATGTATTCAATCAAAACACCTACTGTGCTCCAGGCACAGCAAACGAAGTGGCCCTGCCCTAACCGGTTTGGCTCAGTGGACAGAGCCTCGGCCTGCGGACTGAAAGGTCCCAGGTTCAATTCCGGTCAAGGGCATTTACCTTGGTTGTGGGCACATCCCCAGTAGGAGGTGTGCAGGAAGCAGCTGATCAATGTTTCTCTCTCATCTATGTTTCTAACCCTCTATCCCTCTACCTTCCTCTTTGTAAAAAAAATCAATAAAATATATTTTTTTAAAAATGAAGTGGTCCCCACGATTTGAAAGCTGAATCCCTGACATGGAAAAGGAAACAGAAATGACAACAGGGTGTAGAGCCTGCTTCTGGTATTAGGATCTGTCACTGATCACTTCCCCACCGAGGGCTAAGTTTCCTGTGCAGGGACCTTAATGTCGCTATGGCTTTGCTTCCCTCTCACTCGTGTACATCACCAGGAGGGTAGGGCAGTGACACCGCGGCTCCCTGGGGACATGCCCTGTGACATCGAACTCACGTTCCGGGTTAAGACCTGAAGAGCTGTGCGCTGGGTCCGCAAGTAGCTCAGCCTTGGCAGAACCACATGAGTAAACCACGCCCCCCACCTACACAGACTTCATCTATACTCCTTCCTCCCAGACACACGTAGCAACACCACAACATACCTAATCTAGCCGCACAGGAAATATACTCACATTCACAACACATATAATATGCGCATGTTCACAACTCACACCCACCGTGAAACAGACCCACGGTGCACACGCACACAACACACGTCCTGAGGATGGCGCTGGACGTGGCTGTGAAAAGCATCTGGTACCACGTGACCCCTCCAGACCTTGGGGTCCTGCTTAGCAATAGTTCCACCGCCGGCACCAGGCAGTGCTCGCCATACATGTTCGCTGAGTGCCCTTGAACTGTTCACGCGTCCAAATCCAACACCAACTGTTAATGATTCACCGTGTGACATGACACAGGGAAGCCTTTCCTGACGCCGTGCCCACGCGACCCCCACGAGCTCCAGCGTCCACAGGCAGCAGCTCTCCAGCTGAGAAGTTGTCCCTTACACACTCGGAGGCGAAAGGCCACTTCTTGTCTGTTGTTCATGCTTTTCTTTTCACTTCTCTCTGCCCCAGGCCCCACCCCAAGGCAGCGAGGAGGAGTTCTCTTTTTTTCCCCCCCTTTATTGATTAAGATATTACAAATGTGTCCTTATCCCCCCAATGTCCCCTCATCTCCCCAATCCTGCCCTCACCCTCACCCCCTGTTGTCCACATCCATCGCTTATGCTTATGGGTTCAAGCCTTGTTGACGGCTGGCTGAGTCGCACTCCTTATTGGGATTATTGACGTATTGTATTATGTTCAGTTTACTTACTCCAAGCAGACAGCTAGCAAGTGCCTACTCGGTGCAAGTTAGTTGCTTAAATGTTTGGCTAGGGAGGCGTGCATCTCAGGAAAGTCTCAACAATGTTCAAAGTATGAGATATTACTGCTTATTTTTCTCAACTGATCCTCGCGCTAAATGCAGTAAAATCTCACAAGCGTTTATCTCTATGTAAATTACTTATGTGACAATTGTAAAAATTCCCAAGAATATGCAGTATAGGATTATGTGATAGTGAAAACTTTAAAATATGCTAAAAGCCTATCAACAAAGGAATTGATAAATGAGTAACAATGTACATGCTTATGGTGGAATAGTATAAAGCATATAAAATGAAATCGCTCTATTTTTTTTAAACCTGTCTTCTCTTTCTCTCTCTCCTTGTTTCTTTCTCTACCTACCTATCTTCCTATATACCCGGATAGAGCCCCAAACAGAGTGATAAGCCAACTTTGTAAAATATAGTGTGAGCCTATTTCCATAAAATTTTTTAAAAACATATATGAAAGTATAATGATGCTCCCGGCTACATATACATGCAGGTAAAACTATAAATAATGGAGCTATCCATACCAAATCCTTAGCAGTGCCTCTCTCCAGGGAGAGAGTGCTGGGGAAGTAATCATACTTGCTGAACACATTATGTGCTGCGCACGATTCTAAGTACTTAATAAGTACCCATTTTTAAATCCTCATAATGGTGCTTGGGAGTAAGACTCTCCTTATGCCTACTTTACAGGACTGAGGCTCAGAGATTGTAAGTTTGGCGTTTAAAGAGGACTTAACTTTATCTGCAAAGTGCAATTCCTTTATATCTGAAATTTGCTGATCACATGAAATAAGCTCATCTTATGTTCTTTCTTCTTCTAATTCATCTGATTGACTATTTCCATCCAATATTAATAAAGAAAAGATTTATGTTAAAGACAATAAAATAGGATGATAATTTCATTCCATTTCTCATTAAAATAACCTCAAATCAGATAGCTAGGCAGTTTGCCAAACTTTGTATTATTACAAAGGTTTGTTTCAAAATGCCACTTACGTTACGAAAATGTAAAATGGTGTAAGCCACTAAGCAAAACAGTATGGAGCTTCCTCAAAAAAATTAAAATTAGAACTATGATCCAGCAATTCCACTCCTGAGTATTTATCCAAAGAAAATGAGAACACTAATTTGAAGAGATTATGTATCCCTATGTTCACTGCAGCAATATTTACAATTGCCAAGGAATGGCAGTAACCTCAGTGTCCATAGATAGAACGGATAAAGACGTGGTGCATATATACGATGGAATATTACTCAGCCAGTAAAGGCAATGAAATCTTGCCATTTGCAACATCATGCATGGACCCAGGGGATATTACGCTAAGTGCAACAGGTCACACAGAGAAAGACAAATATGGTATGATTTAACTTACATGTGGCATCTAAAAAACAAAACAAATGAGCAAACAAAACGAAACAGAAACAGGCTCATAGATACAGGAAGCGAACTGATGGTTACTAGAGAGGGGAGGGCTTCAGGGCTGAGCAAAATAGGTGAAGAGGATAAAAAAGTACAAACGTCCAATTATAAAATAAATACGTCATGAGAATGTACTGTACAGCATAGTGAATATGGCAAACGATATTTTAATAACTTTGTATGGTGACGGATGGTAACTAGATTGATTGTGGGGATCGTTTTGTAAGATATGTAACTAGCAAGTCACTAGGATGTACATTTGAAACTAATAGGATATTATATCAATTATACATTAATTAAGAAATCAAAACCTATTAAAACTACCCATATTAAAAAATAACACCCCCCTTCCTTCTTACCACCACCAACTAAAAACTACTGCTGATTTTTTGTTTTTATGAAAGATCCTATTATGATTTCTGTTGTAAGCAACATTGTCCCTCTGAGATACCACCTTTTGAATTTGGAGGTCATCTTTTTTTTTTTTCATATTACTTAGAGTACTCATTTAAATGTCACCTATAATTAAATACTTACAAGTAAGAAACACCTTTACAGACCCTGACCATCAATATTTTAAGAGATTCTAAAGAGAAAGATCTGCGAGGGTCGCTTTCCATTCGCTGAGAGAAATAGCGGTGCTTGTCATTGCATGTGGCCCAGGTGTGCGACGGCCAGGAAGAGGCAGGGCCTGCCCGAGACTCCCGGGCAACAGATGGGCAGCGTCTGACTCCACAACACACCCTCAAAGGGGCTGCAGGAAGTGGGTGAACCCAACTGCTTCTTGAGACGCCCCGGATGGACCATGTTGGGGGTTATCAAGTGTTTTTCCACTTTTGTCTAATAAACAGGAATGGGCTTATGCAAACGCCATTGTGGAAAACACAAGAGGTTTTCAAAATCTTATTTTTAAAATAATCTTCAAAGATTCAACTTTTAAGATGGGGTTTAGGGATTTAAATAAGCAAACTGAACCCCTCTCTCTCTCTCTCTTTTTTTTTCTTTGACACAATTGACTTACTTTTATTAGATTTCAACTCACGCCTTTGGCCTGCACGGATCTGTACTAGACTGTGAGCATTTATTTATGGGCCTGCTTGCTGTTGAGCATTAAATAATGTGAGAAGAGACAAAGCACGGTATCTAAGAACTCGGATTCTGATAGGCAGACCCTAATTAAAAGCTTGCGTGATCTACTTGAAAGTTTCATTTCCTATCTATTCAATGGGCCAATAATAATAATACCGCTTGCGGGATCTACTTGAAAGTTTCAACACTTAATTTCCTATCTATTCAATGGGCCAATAATAATAATACCCACCCTTTGGGATGTGGTGGGGAGAGACTTTATGTAAATGGCCTGTACATAGTCAATGCTTGGCAAACTACTAAGTGTACTAGCATATACATTTTGGTTTAGTGCTATCCCGACCAATAAATAGTAGCTATGTGACCATGACCATTCTATTAGCATCACATCTTCATCGCCAGCATCATTTTTATCCCGCTCACCCATGGAGGCACAGATGCTCGCAGAAAAGGGCTTGGAAGTCTGATTCCTGGAGAGAATCAGGACAGAGAGAGGGAATGAACAAAGAGAAAAAGAAGAGGAACCACTGACGTACGTGTGAGAATATATGAAAAGGGTAACAAGAGCGTGGAGGTGGTTTCAAAGAATTAAGCCAGGTTTTCCGCCCTCTGGTCCAACAGGCTTTCCAGAATTGAGAGAGAGTAAGAGATAAAGAACCAGGTCTGGGCGGTTCCTTTGGTTACTTTCTGTCTCTGGACTGCGGCACCCAGGGTACCAGCTGGCTCCTGAGCAGACAGAGCCCCCACCACCACCACCACCATACTCACTGGGCTGCTTGACTCTCTCCTTAATGCAGGGGTTCTCTGGGCTCCAATGCTTGGTACTGTGACCAGGTAGGTAAGTGCCTAAATGGATGCATTTCTCAGTTGTGATACATTAGGGAAAGTGGTCCCCACCATTTCTAAAAACATAGGTGATTGCCATGAGAGTGGAAAGAGAGACTACTTATATTTCTTTTTTTCTGTTGACTAAAAGCAAAAAAGTGAAAATGGACTTCTCAAATAATTGTTGAAGTATTTAAGTACTTTGGTATTTGGGAGAGGGAGAAGGAGAGGGAGAGAGCGAGGGGAGAGGGACAGAGAGAGAGGAGGAAAAGGAGGGGAGTAGAGGAGGAGGCGGAGGCAGAGGCGGAGGAGGGAACTTGATTTCCTCCATATATCCTGTAATTCAAAGCCACAGTGGGAACTTAAAATATTCGGGGGCCTCACCCCCACCCTATGGAATCAGCACAGCTAGGCTCTGGCCTGGGAATCTGTAAGTTTGCGTTTAACAAGTTCTCCAAGCGATGAGGATGCCACATAGCGGCCGGGAGCAGGGGCCCGTTGCAGATGCCAGGGGGGATTCCCAGGCCCTCACGTTGGCGACCTGTCCTGGGCGGTGCAGACTTCCCAGAGCTGCTCTCTGGTATCCTGGGGGTGCGGGTAGGGTGGGGTTCCTTCTCATTCTCTGCGTTTTTTGAAGTTTTGATGAAAGCCTCTGTTTTCCGGGCGTTTCTCTGACCTGAGGGTGACTTGGCAGCCCTTGCTCACAGCTGGTTCACCAACCCCTGCCCCGCCCAGGCCTGCACGTCTACAGCGTCCTCACATGTAGTCATTCGGGCCCATCCTCATCATGGTGTGGGAACATCCTCCCCCCAACGGTTGCTTTTTCAATTCATTTCCTGGTAATAACTCCCTCTTCTATTTACGTACATATTTCTTATTTGAAAATAAAGTTTATGTCACTGCAGCCAGTGGAAACGGCATTATTTGCCATAAGGGATGATCACTGGACCATGACAATGCAGTGTTATTATTGTATTTTCCACTGGATGTCTCTGAAGCTGAGGTCTGCTCTTTCTGATCAACATGTGCAAGAGGATGTGTAAGACGGGCGAACACCCCACGAGGCTTCCTCACGGATTAACTCAGGCCTTGACCCCGTGTTCAGAGGTTTTCCACGTGGGCCTGACTTGGTGGCACTGGAAACTGTCAGCACCAGGACGGGGCAGCCCTGGCTTCGCAGCGCTCAGGGCTGGGCCTGCCTCTAGGTACCCCGCACAGAGCGTGGCAGGCTGGCAGGGGAGCGGGCACCTGGCAGGGGAGCGGGCACCGGAGCTTCCATGGAGAAGACGGTGGCTGGGTGAGTGGTCTCCGCTCCCTCCTCCTCACAGGCACCCTCATCTCCTTGGGTTTCCTCACTTAGACTCCTAATAATCACGGCATTCTTTCAAACAATGCTTACCCAGCACCAACTCTGCCGGGCTTTGTGTTCATAAAGCAAGTGACATAAAACCTCTTCCGGGTCACCAGCTCATCATCACGGTGGTGGTTTTAGTGACCTAACATTTATTGAGCGCTCACTGTGTGTGAGACACTGTTCCGAGTGCTCCGCGGTTGCTAATCATTTGCTCCTCCCCAGAACCCAGAAGTGGGTCTTTAGTGATCCTACTTACCCATAGGGAAATCAAGGCTGAGAGGGATGATTAACTTGTTAATGTGGGCTCAAATGTTTTGACCACTTACCATGTACCAGGCATGGGCTAAGCATGTTATCTGAATTATCTCAATGAATCCCTGTGAAAACCCACGGAGAGGCCTTTTAGTGGGTCTGGTTTGCTAATGAGAACGTTGGAAGCCTGGGAGGAGAAGGTGGGTGAGGTCACAGCAAGAGGAGGGGGCGCAGGGGAGACGGAGCCCTTGTCTGAGTGCAGAGGCTGCCCGGGGCCTGATGCTATACTGTCTTCGGGAGATGGGGAGGTGGGTGGGGGCTGCTTTCAGGGCCCCGGGAAATGTGCTTCGTAAAGAGTGGCCTCCCCCTTGGACAGGCAAGTCTAGAATAAACACAGCTCCCAACACTTTCCCTCCTCTCCCCTTCGGCTCAGAAAACCACAGACTGACAATTTGCAGTAACTACCTAATATATAACAAGAGGAGAGAAGTAAGAGAAAGAATTAGAGAAAATATTAATAGGGCAAACAGCTTTTTAAAATTATTATTTACAGCTTCCTTCCACTCGTACCACCTGCAATTTTCCACACATCCTGTCTACCTTTTGACCAAGTCTCCCATCTCCCCCACCATCACCCTGGCCCAAGTCATCACCTGCTTTTGACCCGGTTGATGCTGGAGCCCCCTAGGTGGTCCACCTGCTTGTCCCTGGTGAGTATATGGCAGCCAGAATGATCCTGAACACACCTGAGGCAGATCCCTCCTCTCTCTGCTCCCTGTCCTCCAAGGCTCCCTGCTTCACTTAGGACCCCCGTCCCTATCCCTCTGTCCTTGTCCCTCACCCTCCTTCCCTGCGCTCCAGCACCCTGGCTTCCTGGCTGCTCCTCCAGTGCACCCCACTGCATACCCCCACTCTGCTCTCTCAGACCTGCCTGGATGCCCTCCCCTGAGGGTTGCACTTGCCTCCCCTGACCCTCCTAATTTCTCCTGCACTTGCCAGGCCTTGGCATGCTGTGACAGATATCTGCTGGCTGGTTTGTGACCTGCTGGTTTGTAAATGCCAGCTCCAAGGAGGCAGCCATTGGGTCAGGCTTGCTCAAGGCTGGGTTCCAGCACCCCCACAGCACCCGGTCCACAGCACAGCTTCAGGAATATTTGGTTAAATACCAGTTCGAAGACAGCAAAAAATCCACCCCCTCCCCCACCCCCCCATCCCCTATGCTCCCTGAGGTCCCAATCTCTTTGTCCTAAGATACACCTTCACAGGCACCAGCCAGCCTCCTCTTCCCTCTCTCAGGCATATCTGAAGGTGACAATTAAACCATGAAGAAGGCGTTACCAGGAAACAGCCTGTAGCCTTCTCCTATTAGCTTAACAACCCCTAAGCTTTGGCGCCTGGGGCCTGAGGGGATGAGCCCAGGTTTGCAGGTGGGGGAGGTGAGCTTTGCCAAACCCTGGGAGGCTGGGAGTGCCTGGAGGCTGCTGGGCTGGAAGGCAGAGCACCTGCAGGGAGGAGAGGGGAGGTGATCTCTGGTCCTGAGTGAGGATCCTGCCCCTCCCCTCCACCAGCCATACTCCATCCCAGGGGCTCCACTTCCCAAGAAGTTCTCTGAATTCAGGTCATCAGCAAGCACTGCCTCTAAGATGAATAAACAATATTTACGGCAAAAGGGTGGGTCACTACCCCTCAGTTAAAGGCAGATGGGGCCACGATGAAGAAAATACAAGTTTATTACTAAACTCTGAGGCTTTGTCACTAATATTTCCTCAATTGATAAATATTCATGATCATGATTGGTAGAGTTCTGCCAAAAAATGTTAGATGTGTAAAAGAGATCCTTATACTCGAAAGTAATTAATTAGTATACAAAGTAATACAGTAATTAAAGTTATTTATTCATTCATTTATTTACAGCCTCATTTACTCATTCATCAGGAAATATTTATTTAGTGCCTGATAGGTACCAAGGACTAATTCAAGAGTCTAGATTCTCCTGGAATTCCTACAGAAAAAACAACAACCACAAACAAACAAGAAAGAGAAAGAGAATAAAACCATTTTTTTTTTAAATGAAGAAGAAGCAATGTAAGTGCCAGAGACAGCACCAAAGGTTTCACGGACATCACATTATCTCACTGTCACACCACAATGTGAGGGGAGCAATCATGTCCCCACTTGGCAGGTAGGGAAACTGAGGTGCAGCGAGGTTAAGGAACTCCCCTGAAGCAGGGAGGAGTTGCAATTGGATCCCAGGTTTGCTGGGCTCTTCACATTTGCCCTTCCACAGCCTCACTGATGCCACCCGTCCGAGCATCAGCCCTTCCTCCATAAAGGCTGGGCCCTTGTTGTCATCTCCAGGTGCCTCCTCTATGGCTCTGAGCATCCTCCTCACCATCACGGAGGGCCCGGTATGTCAATTGGCTGGGCCAACATGCACCAGCACTGAAATACCCCATGTGCTTACGTTCTGCTAATAACCCAGCCAGATCATATGGCTTCCCTGCTTGAACCCCTCCCCGTGGCGTCCCACCACACTGAGAATCAAATCTCAAAGGTCTCTGTCCGCCTCTCCTACGCCATTTCTTCTTTTTAAAAAACACTTTACTTAGAGATAATTGCAGATTCACCCACAGTTATAAGAAATAATTCGGAGACATCCCATGTAACCCTCCACCAGTTTCCCCTAAGTGGGTACAAAACCATATAGAACAATATCACAAGGAGGAACTAAACATTGAGCAATCCACTCACGTGACTCAGATTTCACTGTTTTTACATGTGCGTATGTGCACATCCGTGTGTATTTAGTTCTGTGAAATTTTATCAACTGTGTAGGCTTGCGTATCCACCACCAGAGTCACTATACAGAACATTCCAGTACCACAAGGACCCCTCCTTCTGGCCGTTCACAGTTCACAGCCCTGCCCACCCTCCTCCCCAGCCCCCTGCCTCATCGCACCCTTGCTCAGTCCCTAACCTCTGGCCACCCGGCAACTTTTGGCGATCTGTTCTAATTCTCTGTACTTTGGTCATTTCAAAATGTGATATACATAGAATCATATCATATCATATCATATGTGCTACCTTTGGAATTGACTTTTTAAAATCAACACAATCCCCTTAAGATGCACCCGGGTTGCTGCACCCATCAACCAATAGTTTTGTGTCTGTGTTTTAACGCCGAGTAGCATTCCAACACAGGTAGAAAGGTAGCCCTTGTTTAAATGAGCAAAACTCAAGACAAATGCTTTCAAATGTGATCCAAGAATTTCTTTTCCCCGTGTAATTTCTCTAAGCTCATGATCTCTAAAACTTTTGCATTGTGCACTTCCCTGTTGTTAAGCAGAGCTAAATACTAGTACATTAATAATAGGATTACCTAGCCATGCCTCCTGAATTCTAAATTCTAAAATTTTAAACAATGTTAGGCATTGCTTTGGCATCACAAAATATTTGAGGATGCCCAGAGGACATCTTTTTCTGTGGTGGGATGCGAAAAGATCGAGAGAGGCAACACTTGGAAATGGCACATGGCTATTTTAAAGACGTTCAAATCGCTCCGAATTATTGGATCATTTCACCCATGGAGTTTGCTGTGAAAATAAATATCTCAGCAAGTCCCGCATGCATCTCAGATTTCCTTTCTGTGTGTTTGCATATGTGTTCGGTGTCTTCATAAAGGACCCGCGTCCGATACTCTCCTGATGGCTTCTCCGACAAAATGAGCAACACGAATACGGCCACACGGCTAGAGACACTCATTAATGTCCAAGTTAGATTCGGAACCATGTGTTCGCACAGATGCCTGCCCAGGAGTCTGCGGACATAGTCCAGGAGTGAAGATTGGGGCTGTAAAGCCTCTAGTTTTTATTATTACTTCCCCAAGACCCAGCGTATTTTGGTACCCACTTTAAATGCTATCCCTAGGCTATTTTCTCTGAAAAAAAAAAGTTCCTAAAGCAAATGACAGAGAGGTCAGTAGTAGTAAAAAAAAATAAAATAAAGAAGAAGAAGAAGAAGAAGAAGAAGAAGAAGAAGAAGAAGAAGAAGAAGAAGAAGAAATTGTAAACCAGTGAAAACAGTGCTGTATGACAGAGGCCTGTAGCACACGGTGCTTTTTCTTACTGCAACATCCAGGTAATGGACCTCAATGAGGCTGTTTCTTATGTGGTTAGAATGACTAAGCTACCTCACAAGCGAGGAGCTGCTTGCCAAGGGTCCCCCTAAGGAACCAGAGAATTTCTAACTTTAAATGGAACTTACACAACTTAAAATAATAAAAAATACAAATTGGTGCCAATTATTGAAAATCGGATATGGAAAACCTCCTCCAGGCTGAGCAGGCTGTAGGAAGGTAGAGACAAGACGACAGAAAACACACTCTGGATTGATCACAACATTAGAAAATGAAAATACATTTCTCCCAAAGAAATGAAAATATAACGGCATTCTCAACTTGAGAAGCAATAAAATTATTTGTGTGCCAAGCTTCCTTTAATACCACTGTGATATTTTTTTTTCTTTTTAAAAGTCGCTCAATTTGAGTGTAATTAAATAGGTAATGAAAAGCACTGCTTCGGGGAAGCGAAGCAAGACACTCTCTAACCGTTAGTTTAATGTATTTCCAACTGACTTTGCATCAAACGAAAATGATACTCTGTGTATGCCTGGTCTTAATATAGAATTTGTCAAGCAATTCTGTGCGTTTGAAAGGAACTTGGGTGGATACAGGCATTGCCTTTGAAATAGTGGCTGAGTCTTCCCAGACCATGACATACCTAAATAAAATTGATAGTACAAACACGAGATGGAAAGGAAGCTGCCCCCGGGGTAGTTAACGCGGGTCCTGTCAGCTGATTACAGCCCGGGCACCCACATGAACAGGGCCTGGGTTTTCTTCCTGGCGGATTCTCCTAAGCTCAGCCCCAGCCAGGAGCAAAAGTGCATCAGATCCCTGGCCTTGAAGAATGCCAGGCTCGGTGCCCCTTTAAAACCTGCTCAATTGAGAGTACAATTCCCAAGCCACTGGGAAGATAAATAGATCATCCCAGGTATTATCCAGTTGGAGAAATTCCATCAAAGGAGTGAGAAGTCAGCTGAGATAAAATGATAGCATAACCCTCTGTTGGGAAATGTGACAAAAGGCAAGATGCTTCAAGGGGCAGATCTGCTAAAGATGCCTGGGAGGTATTTGTTGGGTGTGAAGTTTCCCCTGACGGTAGCAATAGAATCTCGCAATAGAACCGAGATGGCTGGGAGAAAGACAGATGCACAGTATTTCTGAGGAATGCTCCGGCCCTCCTCAAAAGTAAGCCCCAGTGTCCGACCCCCAACCTCAAGGGGAGCTTCACTGTCCAGAAGTTTCTCAAAAAAAAACGCTCCCTTACCTGCTTCCACTCCCACTCCCTGTCACTTGCAATCTGCTGATTAGGGTTAATGTATTGTGTCCTGATATGGCAGATTAAAAATGAAATCAATAAATGCCTAAAACAAATGGGCTTTTGAAACGTCCCATTCAATCTGAGTCTTTAAGGGTGAGGTGAGGGTGGGAGAGGGAAGTCAGGACGGGGCTGGGGAGGAGACCACTTAAGTAATCGATGTCCCTCCAAAACACTGTGTGGAGGCTGCACATGAAAGGCATCTGTCCTTCATTTGTTCAGGGATCTGCCTTAAATAACCAGACCAGCCAGGACAGTTCATGCCACTGAGCCCCTGTGTGTGTGTGTGTGGGGGGGGGGGGTTACGTGTGCTCATTATTCCCATTCATCTGTTAAATGCATGCTGTTTGAGTAAGTGAAGGGGGTCTATAGCATGTGGTATTTACATCTCCAGGATGTGAACTTGGCTTTCGGAAGTATGTTTAAACAAAGTGAGAGGTCCAGGGTCCCTTCTCCACCCCAATTCCTACTCTCCTGAATCGCATCCCACTTGCCAGTGAATTACAGGTAAGCTTCCCCCTGAGCTCCTGCCCCCTCCCGCCCCGAGACCTCACGGGTGCATCCAGCCACTGCTGGCTGTCGCAAGGCCGAAAGCAGACTGCTCAGGCCATCTCTCCTCTCCACTGCGGTACCCTGATGGTCCCTGCTGATGTTTCCCATGTAAATAACCTGTGCTATTAAGGTGCAAATTGCAACTTTTAAGTAATGATTGCTAATAGTCTCATGTTTACTGCTACACAAGGACATCCATGCAAACAAAACCTGCATTATTCATCTCCATAGTAAATAAACACAATAAATCGAGGGGGCTGTTCCTTCCTGCCAGACTTTGCCGAGATCTGGGTCGTCAGAGAGCTTGTGAGAGTCAGCAAGAAGGAGTGTTTCATCTCCCTGGGTGGGCAGGAGCAGAATCCTATCATTTATAGACGCATTAGATATTCGCCTGGAGACGATCCCCAAATATTCTGCGTTGTCCCGCAATCGGCTGGCATGACACGAAAACAATAGTTCGGGATGGCGAAATAAAATATGTATTACACGTGTGTGTACAGAGACCGCGATGGATTGTAGAAAACAGACTCGGTAGCGTGTCAATCTACAATTTAAAAATTTGAACTACTCTGTATCCTGCAAAATACAAACAAAGCCAAATACTGTTCTGTTTTGTTTTACCTTCCTGCCATCTTCTCCATCTTCCCTAAAATGGACAGCGGGGCGGGGGTTGGGGGGAGATGCCAGCATAGAATTCTGCAATATTTCCACAAACCCCTGGGGTACCGTAGGCTGCTTTCTAAACTTTTTTTTCCTTGCCCGAAGTAACAGTATGGTAGAATAGCACAGCTTTAGGAAGTCAGGAAGAACGACATTTGGGAAATGTTCTGCCTTAGCTGTTTCCTTAAAGAGAACTGCCTACCTCAGATCGCTTCCCTTTGAGGGGGGAGGAATATGACAAATAAGGACTAAAACCCCCCACCATTGTATCATCTCGCTCCTTCTATCTGGATACCTGCTTTATTAGAAAGCTCGCTAATTGATTCCTTGAAACATGGAACTTAAAACTAATAATGCAAAGGCATCCAATCGCCTCACACAGAGCTTGGGAAGGATAGTCTCAGCTCGGATTCACTCACAGGCTTTTTCTATCTTACATTATTCATTAATCAAGCTGGAAATCACGCTTTCAACATCAGGCCCTGGGAGTAATTACTTACAGTTGTGCTTTGTGTTTAATTTTAAGCCGTGATACCAGTTAGGATGGCCTTATTCCTAGGACCCACCTTCTGCCTCCCGCTGCACGTTAACTGGCTAAAGAGTCCCAAAGTAGCGAACTTTCCTCGGGAATAGCCACCTCGGCCGAAACAGCACAGCATCGATGACTTCAGGGGAGAGAAACATTGCGTGCAAAAATGCCCGCTTTATTCATATGTGTGCAAATAAATACTGCGGGAGGGGCCCCACTGTGTACGAAGTGAATTACTCCCTTTCAGCTTGACAAGGGTTTCTACTTCATCAGTGAAAATAATAAAAACCACGAAAACAAACATCTAAAGACAGTAGGAATACAATAGGCCAGAAAATTGAAACTACAGTCACAACTTTCTCACACACACGCACTCCACAGTAAACAGGCAGGCCAGCACCAGGAGGTATCAGCTTAATGAAAGGACCTGATTTAAATAATGTGATGCAGCAGTATGTTACGTACACCTGGATCCTCATTGATCAGAAAATAATTATAATCAAAGTAGTGCAATTCTGAGCAGTGCACTTTTTGTAATGAGCTTACTACCAAAGGAGACATGTCCAGTCATTCTGGTAATTTAAATTACTGCCTAGTTGGTTGATGGCCTTTACCGGAACAACAAGGGGGGAAAAAAGAGTAATTTTCAGGGCAGTATCACTTCTTTCTGGACTGCTGCCCAGGGTTCTCTTTTGGGACAACAATGAGGACGTTATCTCTAATAATCTAGCTACACTTAAACTTGTGTTGCCAGAACTAGGCAGAGCAGGCTTACTCTCCCTGAGTCCAGAGGCCAGGGTGCACCCCAAAAGCTGTCAGATCACAGAGCAATCTAAGTTTAAGAAATAAGTCAGTTCAATGTAGAAAGGGACCTGGGTCAGAGAGAGACACTGTTTTCAAAAGAGGTCGAGTTGTGAAACGATCACCTTACTCACTAGGTAGGTCCTAAATATGCATCGTACTAAAATATTTTAATAATTTTGCTCTAAGGGAAACGATCGGGAAATGCACGAATCAAAGCTTTATAAGTGATATTTCCGCATGCAATCTCCACGCGGCAGCTCTGCGCTCAGAAGGGAAGATAATTGTGGATATCTCAAAGCAAATGCACTGCCATTCGGGCTGGAACCGGGCCACGAGGGAGGATGAGCTTGGGGGTCCAGCCTGTTCAGACACAAACACCCACTCTGCCCAGATTTGGAGCTAACTTTGGATTTGTTCTGAGGGTGGCTTTGCAAAGTTTGGGAAAGTGCTCCACCGAACTTCTCCCATGTTTTGCGCGAGTAGAAACAGAAGGAAATGTGGTGGTGGGTCCGCCGGGGACCAGCCTGAACTGATGCTGCCTAAAGCTTGAGGGTAAAGACAGAGACGGGGAAGAAAAACAACTGAAGCTTTTTGCTAGAGCCCCGACTCAACCAAAGGACACAAAGACATAAAAACGCCCACATTAAAAGCCAAACAAGATAATAATTGTGCATGTCTGGCTCTGAATCCAGAGGGCAAGGCTTGCGTCACTGGCACTCCGAGTTACCATGGTGAGTGATTTATTGATATATATCAAGAATGAATAGATCAAAGGCAGCGAGATGACAGGTGATCAATCAAATGTCAAATCAAAACTAGCAATCAAGTGGAAAGCTGATTTTTCAGTGGGTGGGTCTGGCAGGAGAAAAATGAACTTTCATATTACACTTCCGAGAAACAAAACCCCAGCATACTATTAAAAAAGCAATTAAGCAACCCAAAAGAAAAAAAAATCCTTTAGCAGGTCTATTGTACTGATCCATTAACCTGTTCCTTTCTTTTTTGGGGGGGTGAGGTGGGGTGGTGGTAAGTGAAGATTCAGATGGGATAGTTCCTACCATACAAATCAATTTACAAAGTTTGCAACTCTCTCTGGGCAAAGAAAAACCAGAGCTGTGTCAATGTTCTATGGGGCACCCCCACCCCCCTTAAGAGAAGGGAGAGTGTTGATTCAATTTCCAAACGTGGATCCTTTTAGCAAACATATTCAAAGGTTCCTGCGTTTCCTGAAGCGGTTTTTTTCCACCTTGGCGATCAAAGCTAAACTCCCATTGCTCACCCCAAAGCCAGCCTGCAGCCCAGGCTTGGGCAGGGCTCGCACTTCAGTGCCCCAACCCCAGGGAGAGGAAACCGCTGTCCCTCCAGGCCAGGAGCCCTGGCACTGACCACGCAGAGGGATGGGGGGGGGGGTGGAAGGACTGTCTGCTACTCCGCACCCCAAACCCTCAGCCCAACTTTGGCCCAAGAAGCGAGAAAGAGACTAGGAGAAAGTTAGGGGTGGGGTAGAGGGTAGAGGGAAAAAAGTTTAAGGAGGGAAGGCTTGGTGGGATAGCACCCCCACCCACCAGAGCCTGCGGAGGGGAGGATTTGGGAGATCTGAGAAGGCGAGAGAGGACGGGGTTATCCTCGGGGCAGAAAGGGACACCCGGGAGCGACTCCCCAGGAAGCTGGGGCTGGCATCCTGGGCACCAGGGCCAGGAGGGCGGCGAGGGGCTCTGCGCACAGAGCGGCGGAGGGGCAGCCCCGGAGCGGAGCTTTCTCTTACCTGCCGCCCGCTTGGGTGCCTGCTGTTTCCTCCTTGGCATCGCTCAACTTCGCTCCAGTCC
>NW_005358435.1:815178-857749 GCF_000412655.1 Myotis brandtii
CGCCTCCTGCCCGGTGGCTCCTGGGGCGTCTCGGCCTCTGTCCCCCTGACGATCCCCCCTGCAACTCCTCCACCGCGGGCCAGCGACCCCCCTCCTGGGCGGCAGACACGGGTGGCTTGTGCCGGCTGGTTTGAAGTAGAGGTTGGCTGTGCCTTGTTTGTTTGTTTGTTTTGAATTTTTTTTCCTCTCTTTCTCTCTCTCTTTTTGTTTTTGCTTTTTTGGATTTTTTTTTTTGTTTTTTGGTTTTTTTTTGTGACTGTTGAGACACTTGATTTCTTTATTAAACATCCAAGACCGGGTTCGAATGGAAGGGACGAGGGGCGCACACGCGCCACACGCACACGCGCGCGTAAAGATAAGGAAGGAAAAAAAAAAGGCGATCCTGGGAAGGTAGTGGTTTCTTCTTCTTTTTCTTCTTCCTCCTTCGCCCCTTTCCCTCCTCCTGCACCTCCTCCTCTTCCTCCTCCTCCTGGCCGATCTCTATGGCGGATCCGCGCTGGGGGGAGCGATCACTCACTGTAGGTTTGTGGCTGCTGTCAGATCCCGGCTGTGAGTGATACGCGAGAGGACAGGCGCGGGTTTGGGAAAGACAGAAAATCTGGAATTCACTCACTCACACACACACACACACTCACACACAGACACACGCGGACACACTCACACGCGCACGCACTCCCGCTTCCTCTCACACACTCACACCCCCACATATGCACACACTCACATACACACACACACACACACACACACACTCACACACACACAAGACAGGGCGAGGCGATGCCAGCAAACATCGATCCTGCTGAACAAACTGAACATTAACAAACTCCTCCTCCTCCTCCTCCTCTCCCCGCGACCTGATGACAGGGAGAAATTTACTCCCCAGCCGCAGAGCGCCAGGCAGCGGGAGTCTATTAAAGGGACAGTGTCCCACCGGGGAGCGGGGCTGGGGGCGGGGCGGGCTGGCACCCCTGCCCCTGCTTCTGTTCTCAGGGAGCCCTGGTCCCCGGGTGAGGACCTGCCCACCAGGCGCAGGGTCAGCCCTGGGGGAGGAGGGGAGGAGGGAGGGGGATGTGGGAGGAAAGGAGGCAGGGTGATGGCTAAACTGGAAGCCAGGAAGGGAGCTGCAGGGGGGCCAGGCCAGCCAACCAGCAGGGACCATGGACAATATTCCAAGGTTGAGAACTTAGATTTGCTTCAGAGGGTAAGGGGGAGGGCCCTTTATCTGGTGATGACCTCCATCCTCTAGTCTCTTAATCTGGCCACAAAGATGTCCTCCCCACCCCCTTAAGTTTAAAGATGGCCCTGTCCCTCCCCGGTTCTTGTTAATCAGTGGATAGTCATAAACACAAAAATCTCCCATCGGCCTCCGTGAGAGTTTAATCACATATTCCTCTCTTTGTTTTGTTTAAATGGTATTTATTGAGCACCTATTATGTGCCTGTTCTGGAGACACAGCAGCCACAAGAGAAAGGGAAGAAACTGGTCCTCTTAGTGTTTATATTTTAATGCAGGAGCGGCCTGGTCACCCTCAAGTATCCAGTCCTTGCTGAAATCTCACTTTCCCCCAGAGGCCTGCCTTACTTACAGTGTCACACACACATACTCGCCACCCCGTTTCTCTGTTTTTCCTTTTTTGTTTACTGTTACCTCCCCAATGATGACAAAGAACAAGACATAGAGTAAGTGCCCAATCAGATATTGGTTGAATGAATGAAAAGCAACCAAATACACAAGGTAATTTCTGAAGGAGGGGAAGCTGCAGACTCAAGGCAGGAGGTGTCAGTCAGGCGGAGGCAGACTGAGCCCTGCTCTGGGCCCCGCGCTTCCAAGGTGCTGGGCCAGGTCTCAGGAAACCCTCCTTCCCGCGGGAGAGTCTAACAATAAGGGGGCCAGTGATGCCAGCTGGGCGGGCGGTGGACTAGGAGGGTAGTTAACCGGGATGTGGAGGAAGAGCGGGTGGTTATCAGACAGGGCTCCGGGGAGAGTCAAGTCACAACTGAGTCCTCAATATGGAGGTTTCTAAGCAAAAGGGGCACTAACAGAGATGCCCTTCGAATAAAGAGGCAACGCTTCCTGCGTCAAATGCCCAGAAGCCCTTGTTGAGATGCACATCTGAGGCTCAACCCTAGAACGAGCTGTGCTGACTCTGGCACTATTGACCTTCGGGGCCATATTTTTTGTTGTTGTGGAGGCTGTTCAGTGCGATGTAGGATGTTTAGCAGCATCCGCAGCCTCTGCCCAGTAGGTGCCAGGCCCTTTCACCCCCGTGTGCCAACCAACATTGTCCCCAGACATTGCCCAATGTCCCCTGCGGGACAAGATTGCCCCTGGGTGAGCACTACAGCCCTAGACCTTGGGAATCGGAGACCTCGGGTGAGGGTTCAGGATTCTGCTCCTTGAACAAATAGTCCCACCCTCACCAGTGAATCTCCTGCTCACTCCAGTTTGGGAACTTCTGCTAAAAACGCCTTTGTTCTTGGAGAATCAGACACACCCAACATTGTGACCAAAAAGCCAACTCAGGCTTAGATATAATATAATTGAGGAGTTCAACGGGTGCCATTGTTATGGGGTCATTGTTATGGGGTTTCACTATGCCAGCTCTTGCTACCACCCCCACATGTACCCACCAGAACTGAGGCCCGAACGGTGTCACCTGGGACACCTCCCACCAAAAACCACCCACCTACCACCTTAGCCCTCACTCAAGGGGAATTACCAAGGATAACTAGTTCCCACAAACACTTTTCTTAACTGTTCTTTGGGGCTATAGGAAAGATAACTTTCCCGTCTTGCTAGTCAGCCACAACCTGTTATTGTCACTGTTTGCAAAGTGCCGCTTGATCATTTTGAACATCCCCACACGGGAAGCGGCTTGGGTGACTGGGGAGAGGAAAAGAAAATTTCTTTTTCTCTCCTGGCCTCTCCCTAAGTCACCCAAGCCGCCTCCACCCAAAACCAACCCCGCCCAATCCCAGCCTAGACCTTAAGCAACCAGGCAGACAAAACCCTGCTTCATAGTTGACAATGTCAGCACAAGGGTATTAACTCTAATTAATTCTAATTACCCAATATGCCTTACCGGGCGCTGTGCTAGGGTCCAGGGCTCGGTGAGTAAAGCCCCACAGGCCTCTGTGTCAAGGACACAGTAGCAGGGTCGGGAGGGAGAGGCTTGAGGCCTGAACCGGCGGAGACTGAGACCAGGCACTCATGGTGATTGCTCCCGGTACTAGGGAAGCCGTGCCTGGTGGTTTGGTGTTCACATTACATTCAATCATTTAACAAACATCTACCATACTGCTTAGGCGCCAGGCATTGCCCCAAACACAGGTGGTGCTGAAATGCATAAGATAGGGTCCTTGCCTTCAAAAAGCTTCTGTTGAAATGATAGCCAAAGGGCTGAGAACCAGGAAGGAGGGAAGTCGGGGGCTGGACCCAGGCTCAGACAGAATCTAGACAGAATGGACAGGCATAGTTGACTCTGGGCTAGAGCCTCTCCTGGCCTCTCCCCAGGATTCTTCTCCAAATGTTTATGCCAATCTCTCCTCTTTCTCAGTAGGTGGTTATGTAATGGGGTAGGGGGCTTACAATACCTGTGCTAAGCATATCCTTCAGCTGGCTACCAACACATTCTTGGACCCAGACTTCGGGAGTGTTTTTATTCATTTGCATTATTTTCCTGCTGCTACAATTGTAGAATATTTAGCTTGGTTATCAACAAAGATGTTGGCTACTTCAGTAGGATGCTGAACACCCTGGCGCCCAGGTGTTGTTCAGTGGTTAGATATGACATTGCAACACACTGAACCACACAGTAAAAGTTATTCCCCTTCAAGCTGAGAAAGTCTTTTGGGGGCTAGTGTGTCTTCTATGCCTAACAATTGCTACCTTTTACTTTTCAACCAAGAAACCACAGATCGCAGGCTTAGAATCTGGGGAGGGACAAGAGTACCTGGCTAGACTTTTTAAAAAATGGTTTGTTTTTATTGAATTCACTTAAAGGTTACCTCTATCTTGGTGAAAGATACTGATCTCCATTTATGAGAGCAACCTAAAGTTTGATATAATGTAAAGGTTTAAAAACTAGATATAGCGAAGGGATGATAGAGAATAAATATTGTGGGGTGTGGAGATGGCAAAATGTGAGAAAGATGATAGAAACAGGCATGGCTGGAATTTGCAAAATGTGTTTCTCAACCACAGACTCTAGCACTTTGGGACACTTCTTCCAAGAGTTGGTGGCTTGGAATGATGTTACATTTGGGTCTTCAGGGAACGTCACGTCCTAGAACCAACACTCAAACTGTGGGCTGTGTACAGCGTGAATGGATTGGGATGACTCCACTGGAGCTTCCAGAAAGAACAGTATCCCCACACTGGCTCAGCATCAGAATCACCTGGGGATTTTTACTTTTTAACAAAGAGGCACAGGCCCCACCCCATCTAATTACTAAATTAGATCCCAGGGTGTGGCCAGCAAATCTGAAATGTTAGAAGTTCCCAGCTGATTCTGATAAGGAGCCAGGCACAGGAGCTTGACTTGTGCAAAAGTTGAATTTTGCAACAAGTGAATAGAGCGAGTAGTTCTCTCATGCAAGCAACTAACTGCCAGGGTAGCTATTGTTGGATTCACTCAAAAGTGTGGCTGAGAAGCCACCTGACGGCCTCATTAAAGCACATACTTATCAGGCTGATTTCGTTTTGTTAATCCTCACCCGAGGATATTTTTCCATTTATTTTTTAGAGAGAGTAGAAGAGAGGGGGAGAGACATACAGAGAGAGAAACATCGATATGAGAGAGACACATGGATGGGTTGTTTCTCGCATGTGTCCTGTCCAGGACTGGGGATTGAGACTGCAACCAATGGCCATGCCTTTGACTGGAATCCAACCCAGGACCATTCAGTCCGAGGGCCGACCCTTTAGGCACTGAGCCAAACCGGGTAGGGCATCATATTGACTCTTTTTGGTTAGTTTTCCTATCTTGCCACTGAGTTCCAACCCAGTGCAACTAAAACAAATATTTGCCAATGTCTACCTGGTGCTAGCCACTGCCCTTATCACTGGACATGGGGTAGCCAGTGACATGCTGGAGTGAAGGGAGGTTGTCTCAGTCACCAGAATGCCTCCAATAGAATACGTTTCACAGCTTTAAATTTTCTTTTCCCTCCAGCCAGATTCCTCCCCCCAGTTCTGCTCTTCCCCCTCTAAACTCAAATGCCATCTTCTTTTGCCTATGCTCTCTGTCCTGGTCTTCCTCTCATCCTTCAGGGCAGGCACACCACCTGGAAGTAGCTTTTGCATGTACGGAGTGTCCCAAAAATGTATATGCACTTTGAATAATGATCAATTCCAACGGGTTAAATCTGGGGAAGAAAAAAAAAGGAAACATCAATGGAGCTATCAGAAAAAAGTAGGTACACATTTTTTTGGACATCCCATATTTGCCTGTTTATTATCTGTTTCTCCTACTTAAAATGTAACTTCTATTGACCTCTATATCCCCAAGTCCAGCACAGTATGGCAGGCCCTGGAATAACGGTGTTTAGTTCAGCGTTTTGTCCAATGTTGTTTTGTTATGACATAAATGAGGAAGAAAAGGAAAAGGATTCTGGCCAGGGCCACAGTCTCTGTGGAAGTTTGCATGTTCTCCCCAGGTCTCTGTGGAGTTTGCATGTTCTCCCTATGTCTGTGTGGAGTTTGCATGTTCTTCCAGGTCTCTGTGGAGTTTGCATGTTCTCCCTATGTCTGTGTAAAGTTTGCATGTTCTTCCAGGTCTAGTTTTCATGTTCTCCCTATGTCTGTGTGGAGTTTTCATGTTCTCCCTATGTCTGTGTGGAGTTTTCATGTTCTCCCTATGTCTGTGTGGAGTTTTCATGTTCTCCCTATGTCTGTGTGGAGTTTTCATGTTCTCCCTATGTCTGTGTGGAGTTTTCATGTTCTCCCTATGTCTGTGTGGAGTTTTCATGTTCTCCCTATGTCTGTGTGGAGTTTTCATGTTCTCCCTATGTCTGTGTGGAGTTTTCATGTTCTCCCTATGTCTGTGTGGAGTTTTCATGTTCTCCCTATGTCTGTGTGGAGTTTTCATGTTCTCCCTATGTCTGTGTGGAGTTTTCATGTTCTCCCTATGTCTGTGTGGAGTTTTCATGTTCTCCCTATGTCTGTGTGGAGTTTTCATGTTCTCCCTATGTCTGTGTGGAGTTTTCATGTTCTCCCTATGTCTGTGTGGAGTTTGCATGTTCTCCCAGGTCTGTGTAGAGTTTGCATGTTCTCCCTATGTCTGTGTGGAGTTTGCATGTTCTCCCCAGGTCTGTGTAGAGTTTGCATTTCTCCCAGGTCTGTGTGGGTTTTCTCTGGGCCTCTGCTTTCCTCCCACATCCCAAAGATGTGCTCGGAGGCCAACACTGTCTAGGTTGTCCCCACCCTGAGTGTGGACCCCACCCTGAGTGTGGACGGCTGGGTGCGAGCGCCTGTGCCTGCGCCTGCGCCTGGATGGAGGGTGGAAGGTGGCTGGTCCAAGGCTCCTCCCAGCGCTCTGACCCGCAGGAAGAAGCTCCCTCCATCCGGAACTGGAATCATCGGGTTAGAACATAATAATTTTATTTGTTTTTATTAATCTTTTAAAACCTGTATGTATAGCTCACATTAAAAAAAATGTTTGGGTCTTTAGAAAATTTGTGATGTTTTTTGACCAGAAATATGCCACAGGACCTTAACTCTTGTTTTATCAATTAGCCTATGGGAAAACAGGTTTCTTTACACAAGGGCTCACTTAAAGTTGCAGCTTCTAAGAACCTATCAATAACCTTAAAGTGAGGACTTACCGCCTTGGTTCTCAGTGAAAATCTGTGGCATGATTGAAGGTCAAGCTCAGCACGCTGGCAAGGAAAGATGCACTTCAAAAATGTAGGGCTTCCTTAGGGATGGGAAAACAGCATCCAGGGTGTACCCCTCTTCCTTTGTCTCCCCATCCCTCCCTTTCCTCTTTCTTGTCTGCTGCCTCCTTCAAATCCAACCTTAAATACTGCCTCTTTCAGGAAGGCTTCCTGGGTGGATCCCATGTGATTCAACCTTCTCCCGTCCATATCATCTCAAAACAAAGAGACTCGATGTAGAGTATGATTCCAAATATATGAGTGTACCAACAGGTAGAATGAATCTATGCTTGGGTAATGGGTGACAGTTACCTTTGAAAGTGTGCCCAGGAGGCTGCTGGGGGCCTGGTATTGCTCTTAAGCGGGATGCTGGTGATGGTAGTGCGTTCCATCTGTGAAGATGAATTGAGCTTCATGGCCATGATTGTGTACGTCTATAGTATATGCACATAATGCTTTAGTTTTAAAAGGCAGTGTCCTCAAACTTTGCTGAGTATTATAATCAACTGGGGTGATTTAAACATCCCGGTACCCAGGTCTTACCCAGGCTCATTACAGTGGTCTGTGGGGGCGGACCCCAGCCAGCAATGTTTTTAAAGCCCCCTCCCCCCCATGACAGTCAGTGTCCCAAACAATTTTGTCCTCGAGGAAATAATTCATTGCCTTCCCTTTATGTCATTTCACTCACTGAGGACACTCTTCTTCCCAAGAACCATTCTGTGAGAACTTGAAGGTGGCAGTCTCTGGTTATTTCCTCCCTCCCATGGTACCTGGCACCATCATGCTGGTGGGAAGAACCCCACAAGAGGAAATCCCAGATCGAGCATGGAGGCCGATAGGAAGCAAGTAAGGTGGGTGTTGGGACAAGAGGAGGGGTGGAGGCAGGGCCGACTTCAGGGAGCTCATGAAAAGGCTTTCTGAGAAGACAACATTTAAACTGAGATCTGTCAGGGCCCAGAGAGAAGGGGAGGCTGGGGCTAGATCAGGGGTCCTCAAACATTTTAAACAGGGGGCCAGTTCACTGTCCCTCAGACCGTTGGAGGGCCGGACTATAGTTTAAAAAAAAACTATGAACAAATTCCTATGCACACTGCACATATCTTATTTTGAAGTAAAAAAACAAAACGGGAACAAATACAATATTTGTATTTGCATGTGGCCCACGGGCCGTAGTTTGAGGACCCCTGGGCTAGATCATGGGCGACAAATACCGAGTATACATTTTATTCTCTCTACCATTGATAAATGCTAATTTATTTCTTTACATCCCCAAAACACCCTGTCCACTAGGGTGAGTTTGCTCAACCAACAGAGGAGAAATGTGTTATTCTCCTTGGTGGGAACTTGCTCTCTGAGAAGAGTTGAGGAGAATGACAGTCCAGTTGGGGACATCCGGGCATGGGCAAGCTTGCTTCTAAGAATAAATCCTCCAGAAGTTGTGGGGCTCTCTTTTTCAAGAAGATTTGGATTCGGCTAGGTGTAGAATTTCCAACAGCAATTAAGCGCTATGTATATTTTAAACGGGACGGTTGCTCCGTGGGCAGGCTGGGCTGCGGGAGCTGCTCGGTTTAACATACAGGGTGTCCCAAAATTCACGCAAGATTTGAATTTTGCGTGAGCATTAACAACAACAACAAAAAATAAAAGCCTAATTTTACTTGGTTTATTGAATCAGATTCTAATATCTGTTGCCCTTTGATTTCAATCCCTTCAATTTGATAAGCATTACCAAGTACCAATTATGGCCCAGGAGCAGGGACAATGAAGGCCAGTGAAGACCACGGCTTTGTGTATGTGCCAGCAAAGCCGTGGAGGCCATTTACCCAATGTGCTATTCCATACATAACCCTATACCGTATACTTTATGAATCAATAAAAAATTTACATTTTTTAATTATAAACCTGTGTTTTTCTATCAAAATTACTTCTTGCGGGAATTTTGGGACACCCTATATATCACATTTCTCCCTTGGAGTTGATTACTTGCAGTCGGGGCCAGTGTTTTGCTGCTGCTGAAGGATCCAGACCAAGTCGCTGGCCCAGTAATCCATTGCTCAAGTTCATTAACGGCAGGAAGACATTAAGTGAATGTAAGGACTGGAACAGCCTGGAAACCATGTGACGAGCAGCCTTTAAGTTCCGGGCCCCGGTATATTTTATGCCACCTTGACTGTGCGTCAAGCTCGCCTTCCTGGACTCATTAGAACTGTGCGCCCAAAGGTGCCCCTCAACTTTCAGAAGCAAATGGAGGATGATATAATTCGCTCTGAGAACACCTTTCTGTCTTATCCGGAGCATGTCTTATCTATTATGATTAGGCATTAGGCGTCCTATTGTCCTGAAAATTTCATGAGATTCTACCCCTGCTTGCTGGGATTATGTCAAAGTGACGTGTCCTGAATGCTGTTCTCACCCATCAGTGCGACTTGTCTTTGCTCCTTAACTGTTGCTGGGAAGGCCAACGTGGCTGAGGAACCACAGGCTGAACGTGTGGGACAGCCCCGGCCGCTGCGAATCCTCTTTGGTGTGTTTTGCTTTCGGTCCCCAAGATAGAGGTTTGGGAGCAAGTGGTCCACTTGGGAGAGGTCCTAGCCTCCGGTAGGGAAGGAAGAACGTGAATAAGGGAAGAGGGGCCGCCAATCCCGGCTGCTGGCAAGCCAGTTACCACTGTGGGGAGCACCGGGAGTAAGCGAAGACTGTGCACGTCCCAGATACTCCATTCGGGGTGAGAGCGGGGGCATTTAGCCACCGCCTCCTGCCAGTCATGGCTTGTGGGCTCGCTCCTCCCTGCAGGCCAGGAGCCAGGGTGCTGACCATTAAATTGGGATGTGGAAAGTGGGCAGGACCCCAGGCAGTTGGCTGGACTGAAACCCCCCCTACACTGTGGGCTTCACCAGAGCAAGGGCCAGGGCTGTTGTTCGCTGCAGTGTGTCCACCTCTCAGCAGTGCCAGGCGCGCCGCGCGCCTCCAGTGACCGCCTATGGAATGCCCCCGTGTATTCAATGGGCGGTTACTGGGGGCACGCACACCGTGCCTTGTCTAGCTGCTCTGTCTGTTTTAGTCTATGGGTTTGTCGTCATGTATTTAGCGCCTGCTTACAAGTCTTTTATTCACTGATTTCGTCAGTCTCCTCTCTCCCCACCAGTGTACTCACTCGAGCTCAGGGGTCTCTCCTCCGCCCCGTCACACGTCACACCTCCTTCGGGGTGTAGAGCAGAGTTATTATCATCATCGCTCGAGCTTTTAAACAAAGCGAAAGACATGTGATGTGATACTGACGAGTGTGTTCGTAAGCGCGAGGTGGGTGCAGAATGTTTGAAATTGGGCTTGTCCCAGACAACCCGGGTCACAGGTTCATGGTGTGCAGACCAGGAGGAGCAGGGAAGAAAGGTAGTTGTAGGTTTGGAATCAGACAGGCCTGAATTTAAAAAGGACTTTCACTACTTACTAAGATTATGGCCTCGGGCATGTTGTGGAGCCTTGTGGCCTCAGTTTTCCCATCTGTGAAATGGAGATGCTGACATCTTGATTCCACGGGGGAGTCACAGAGAGGATTGCACGAGCTGATGTAAAACAGCACGACATCGGACGCATCGGAAGCAGCCCCCCGTTTTTAGCTTTTTCATTCTTTTAGGAGTTGACTGACTATGGTTAACAGAGTGCTTCCAGCTTTTTCGGATCCATACCGGGGGATACAACTGACATCAGCTCAGCCCCTACATTTGTAAGGGCGCTGAGTTCCAGAAGCTGGTCAGGGAAGCTCAGAGCCTGTGAAGGAGTCACGAAGGCAGCAGAGCACAAAGCCAAGCCCTTGGTGACCGCGATGCAGGCCGCTCCTCTCTCTGGAGGCGGACCCTCTTCTCACTAATGTCCATCAAGCACTGCTCCAACCAGGCGCCGGGCTGCGTGCTGGGAAGGAGCAGCAGGAAATAGAGCACCTACCTGCTCTCAGGGGATTAAACCTCTGGGGAAAGACAGGGAACCTATAGTGATGATGATAACAGCAGCTAATATTTATGAAGCACTTGGTGCCAAACAAGTGTAAACTTACACTCAGTGAGGTAAAGTGCTTTGCTGTATGTGCCCATTTTACATATTGGGAGACTGAGGCACAGGGGGGTTATGTAAGTTATCCACGGTTATGGAGGCAGCAAAGGAGGAGGCCGGATTCAGAGCCTCCTGTGTGGCTGCAGCCCCGACACTCAGCACCGGGCATCGCTCCATCTCAGTAATGCTGCGGCCACAGTGACTTTTTCATCACAGCCTGTCTATTTATAGCTCTGCGTTTCCCTGTTCGTACTCCGCAGCGCTGTAGTCTTTACACTCAGCCTGTGTGTTGTCTCCTAGAGTTAATACAGGTTCTGGGGCCCCACCTCCAGAGACCCCGACTTAGTAGGTCTGGGGAGTGGTCTGAGACTGTTTCTAACCGGCTCCTGGAGGACACCGAAGTGGCCAGTCCCCAGACCACACTTTGTGTTGCCCGGTTACAACATGGGTTCTATTTCCTCCCAGGGACACTTGACAATGTGTTAGGAGACACTTTTTTTTAAATTTATTTTTCAAATATATTTTTATTGATTTCAGAGAGGAAGGGAGAGGGCCAGGGAGAGATAGAAACATCAATGATGAGAGAATCATTGATTGGCTTCCTCCTGCACGGCTCCCACTGGGAATCGAGCCCGAAACCTGGGCATGTGCCCTGACCTGGAATTGAACTGTGACCCCTGGTTCATAGGTCGATGCTCAACCCCTGGGCTATGCCTGTTGGGCTGGAGACACTTTTGATGGTCACAGCTCAGGGTGTGCTACTGGCAGGGATGGTACAGGCCAGGGGTGCTGCTAACATTCAGCACGGGACCGCCCCGGCAAACAGGATGCTCCCGGGATGCCAGGAGGGCTGAGGTTGGGAAAGGGGAGGGGCTCGCACGGCCTGGGGACCTGCCCTGAGAAATCCTCTGGGGGTCTGGTCTCAGGTGGGGATTCTGATCAGGTCGGTCTAAGTGGAGCCTGAGCAGCATTTCTCACAAGTTCAAATAGACAAATAGACGCTGCTGCCGCCGCTCCGACCCAGGGGCGTACTGAACCCACCCGGCAAGGCCTCAACCTTGAACTGCTGACCCCAAACCCAAACACCGTCCTGAATCAGTTCAGCGCAGAAGCACCTCCGAGAAGCAGCGAGGGGCCCGAGGGGCCGGTGACAACGTGGACAAGCGGGCAGGCGGCCTCGCTTCAGGCCGAGCAGTGAGTCGAGCCCATTGTTGCTGGAATCGTGGCTTCTGTCCAAGAGCTGCACGGTGACGGCGGGTTTGCATCTGCCTGACTCGCAGGTCTGCAAACGCGAGATGAAAAAGTGGCTGTTTTTAAAATGGTCGCTCTCTGGGGAGAGGGGTCCGGAGAAACGGGCTGTGCGTCCCGCCTCCAGAGATGGCACCCAGCCCCTGTGATAAATGGCAACATTAACAAGGTTTGGTTGGGCGGGGACCTCCAGATTTATGACTTCCTGTCTCCGCCAGCAGATGTCATTATGGCCGACAGAACAGAAGGGCTTTCAAGAGCTGGCTGGGGTGGAGCTAAAAGAGGGGAAATAAAAATAAAATAAAAGGCAGAAGCCAAAGCCAGTGTTTGCTCAGTGGTGCTATTGTTGATATTGTCATTTTAGGGACACAGGGGAGGTTTACATTAAACCGAGCGTCTTGTGCTATCTCTGGGGTCCAGCTTCAAAGGTTTAGGCAGAAACTCTCAAATGGACACGCATATTAGCCTCAGTCAAGGAAGAAAAAACCCGCAGGGTTTTGTTCCAGGCTATTTGTGCCCTTAAAACTTCTCCTGATAAAGCAAACAATGCTCTGAACGAACACATACTTTACCCTGGAACATCACTTTGATGGGGTTTTAAATATATTTATTTTACAAAGTCAGCAGCCTATTCTGAAATTCCTTTGCTGTACGTACACAGTTGCCCACCTATAAATGGTATTATGGGATGTCACTGATATTTTATGCGCCAGAATTTTTCATTGCCTTGAGAAGTGACGTAAATTTGGCATTCTTTATTGGGCCCCAAACCCCTGTTAATAAGTACAACTGCTAACACATACTTAATGCTAATTACAGGTCACGTTTCCACATTTCCTCTTTCTAATCCTCGCCTGAAGAGTTACCTTCTGCAGGTAAAGGAAGCAGTTTCAATTTTTTTCTAGTTGACTTTCTTACCCAATGAACACTTGAATGTACGCTTCTGGGCTCAAGTAACCTGTGCCCCACACTGCGACCCAGAAGGAATAACTGGTAACGGAAGCTGAGATGTCTTTACTCCTCTCATTAGCAATTCATCCCCCATCATGGCTGCAGGGCCAATGTGCCTTAGCAGAAATAGAGAATCCTGGAGTACAGCTACAGGGTTACTTCATGGAGGACAGCTACAGGGTTTCTTTTGACCCTGCTATCTTTAAAAACAAAACAAAAGCAATAAAACAAATTTTTTTTTTTAAAAAAAATTTCAATTTTTTTTTTTCTAGTTGACTCTCTTACCCAATGAACACTTGAATGTACGCTTTTGGGCTCAAGTAACCTGTGCCCCACACGGTGACCCGGAAGGAATAACTGGTAACGGATGCTGGGATGTCTTTACTCCTCTCATTAGCAATTCATCCCCCATCATGGCTGCAGGGCCAATGTGCCTTAGCAGAAATAGAGAATCCTGGAGTACAGCTACAGGGTTACTTCATGGAGGACAGCTACAGGGTTACTTCTGACCCTGCTATCTTTAAAAACAAAACAAAAGCAATAAAACAAATTTTTTTTTTTAAAAAAAGAAAGAAACACCGATGAGAGAAACATCTATCAGGTGCCTCCTGCACGCTCCCTACTGGGGATCAAGCCCATAACCTGGGCTTGTGCTCTGACCGGGAATCCAATCCATGACCTCTTGATCCATGGGTTGATGCTCAACCATTGAGTCACATAGGATGGGCAGGGATGGCTTGGCATTCTTAATGCCATTCTTCATTTTGATGGGTAAACCATAAAAAAAATAAAGAATTTTAGAGGAAAAACAAACAAACAAACACACACATAAAAAAACCCAAAACTGATTTCAAGCAAAAACTCGATCAAGAGACTTCTTCTATAATTCATCAACAGCTAAGATGCTATGTACATGTGAATGTCTGATGTTTGAAATAACACCATAGAGATGAAAACAGCCACCCCAAGTCGCTTTTGCAAGCCACGTAGGGGTGGCGGTTTGGTACTGTGCTTAGCTAACTGGGCTTTGGCTGCTCTGAAGTCTTTTCCTGGCTCTTCCACTCACTACCTGTATTATTCTGGGCAAGTTCCTCAAGTGTTTTCTCATCTCACCTGTGAAAGGTGGCTAATAATAGCACCATTCACTTAGCATTTTTTAAAAATAAGGATTGAATGCAATGTTCACGAAGTGATTAGCCAAGTGCCTGGCACAGAACTCAATAAATTAGCTATTGTTGTAATGATTAATGTTAAAATATCTTCCCTCTTTACAATTATTTCACAGGTAGACATGCAGAGGCATAGACTGATCTGCTGGCCACCCAGAAGAGAAATCCAATAGCAGTAATAACATGAGCTGTAGCTGTCATCTATGGAGTGCACGCTGGGTGCCAGACTCACGCCCAGTGCTTTCCACGCAAAACCTATTGAATTTAATCCTCACGGTAACTTTAAGAGGCCAGGACTCTAACTCCCATCTTACATATATGCAAGCGCAGATTGCAGAGTTTAAGCCAGTGGTTCTCAAACTGCGATGGGCATCAGAGTCACGTGGAGGCTGCTGAGTCCCTTTCCCGAGTCTCTGTTCAGTAGGTTTGGGGTGGGGACCCAAGATTTTCATTTTAACAAGTTCCATGGTGACATTGTTGCTGCTGATCCAGGACCTCATTTGAGAATCACTGGTTTCAGTAATAAGTAAGTAGCAGAGTGAGTTTTCAAATTTCAAAATTAACCAAAGAACATATATGCATAACCCATGGACACAGGCAATGATGTGGTAAAGGCTTGGGGAGGGGCAGGGCCTGGGTGGAGAGGAGCTGGGGCGGGGGGGGCAGGAAGGGGGACATCTATAATACTGTCAACAATAAATAAATACAATTTTAAAAAAGAAAGAAAAAGAATAAAAAATGTTAAATGCACTTTTAGCACACTGATGTTACTTCAAATTTCCCATCATCAGAGTTTTGAATTAACCGTTGGTGGTTGCATTCACGGAGTGTAATGGTTTGGATAGCTACTTGTTTAAATAAAAAATCCTGGCCATGTTGTTCCTTGTGGCACAATACAGCTCTGAATTCCCTAGACGTCAGGATCTCAGAAACATTTTCAGCAGGAGCATCAAGCCCTGATATCACCCCCACTGTTGAGACGCTCAGCAGTCCCGCTGGGGTGCGGGAGAGCGCCCGCACTGGGAGCAGCCCCGCGGAGAATTCGCCAGGAGGTCTGGGATGAGTCCAACTCAGCAGAGCACACCTGGGTCCCCTCTGCGCCGGAGAGGCACACTGTCTCCTCAGTCTCCAGCACAGCCCATTGAAACAGCCAAGGGCCCTGGAGATGTCTTCATTGAATATCTGAAACCCAGACTTTCCCACTACTCAGGTGAGCCTCTCACAACCAGTCAGCCCAGGGATTGGTGCAAGCTCCAATCTGGAATAAGAAGAGGGTGTGCTATGGCCCACACTGTGGGTCTCTGGAATGAGGAGAGAGACCTCCAGAAGACCTGGTGAAGAGGGGACTGGAGACAGAGGATGCAGAAGCAGAGCCAAGAGAAAGCCCTTAGTGGGTAAAGAAATACAGCCAAGGGTCATTGATATCTTCCTCATTCAGTTGCAAATGAAAAGAACTGGAATTCAAATACACAGGCAAGATTCTTATCAAGAAGAGTAAACACTCAAGGACTTGAAGGAAACAGGTAAAGTGGAGAAAAGGTGCAACATCACTGACAGAGGCAGAAGCTGGTGGTGGAAGCCTGGGGATTTCTGTTGCCACAATGCAGGAGGAAGGAGCAGAGCCCACACTGGACTTGGTATCAGGAGCCTGGGATTTCAGTGCTTTCTGTGGGGACTGGGCCAGCTGACCTCTGAGGACCATTTCTCTTCTAACATAGGAAGATGTTATTTATTCATACATTCATTCATTCATTCAACAAACGTTTGCTGAGCACATATATGGACCAGGCACTGTAAGTGACACTGGACTGTATTCTCTAATGAGCGGAGCAAGACAAAATAGAAAATAAATAATAATCTAGCGTATTGGGACGTGAAAAGTGACTGGATAAAAATGAGGAAGGAAAGTGGGAGTGTGTTGCCAGGTGGTGTGGTTGAAAAATGGTCACTTTCCATTCCCAACAGTAACTACCCTTTAGTTGCAAGGATAGAGACTTAAGTCAAACTGGCCTAAGGACAAAGGAAAATGTCAGTTCCCATAATTCAGTAGTCCAGGAGTTACTGGTTGTTTTTCCTCCCAGTGTTCACTCCATGTGTCCTTTCAGACATAACTCGGGTTTCCACCCAAGTATCTATCTCTCCCCTATTTGATTTGGATACTTCCCAGGCAGCAGACTCCCTCTCTTCCAGAAGCACCAGAGCGAAAGCCAATCAGCACGTTTCCTTCCTTCCTGATCATGATGGTTGGTTCTTGGGTGGGCAAAGGGTCCAATGAAGCTGAATCTCAAAAATCCTGCTTGAGCCCTTTCATTTACTGAACCAGGAGAGGGGAACTGTCACTACAGCCATCTCATAACCATGAGGAGCAATGACTTAGAATGAAGTACAGAAATGAAATAAAACAAAAACAAAAAATAACACCCAAATTTAGGCTCTTGATAATACTCTCCATCCACTGGATAAACACACTCTTGAACAAAGTTTCCCTACTTCTAAACTTATCCTTAAAAGAGTCAAAAAACCATCCATGTATGGCTCAGAACCATTGGGGTTGGGTGTTTCTATTGCTTTAAATAGAAAGGGTCATTGAGATAAAAAGCCCAGGTCAGGGCGGCTACCCCAGGTGCTCATCAATGACCTCACCGAGCTCTCTTCACACCTCCCCAGTTTCCCACTACATGGGCTCCCCTCTCAGCTTGGCTCTTCCCACATTGACCACTCACAACCCCAGGTCTGTGTTCCTTCTCCTGGAAGCCCCTGCAAACTTTGCACACATCCAGGCTGTGCTACCTGGGGCTGGAGCCCATCTCTGACCCATCGCTGAGGTAAGGGAGATGGGACAGCAACTCTCTCTTTGAGTCACCGGGCTCCACCGCCTCACTACCGTCGCGTTGTTTGAGAGAGTTGCCTCTTCAAAGAAAAATGAATAAGTTGATGAGCACTTGTGTTTGTTTTTGTTTAATTTGTGGGCAAAGACTACATGCAGGTGTGAAAAATAAATCCTTTTTTGCAACCCAGAACTGTTCAGTATGAGTTTTGTTATATGTAAGAAGGAACATAATACAAAATATATGAAGGAGTTATTACCAGAAGGGTGGGGTATGGATGTTGGACAATCAGAAGCCCTACTTATTTACTACTAGGAGCCCAGTACGCAATAACGCATGGTGCCGCCCACCCACCTGCAGCCCTGCCTTGACACCTGAACCTGTCCACACAGAGCTCCAGTGTTCCTGGCCCAGCCCCCAAACCCTCTGGCCTTCTCTGGCCGCTTCAAGCCCTGACCTCAGTCCTTCCAGTCGCCTTGGGCTGGTCCCACCTTCTCTGGGCGCCTCACTGCTTCTGCCCCGTCTCCGGAGCAATGCCCCAGCTAATATGCTAATCACCTGGTGGTTACCCATTACAGTGTCCCGCTCATTAGCATATTAGCTCTTTATTAGTATAGATAATGTCTAACTTTCTATTTTTTGTGCCTTGCTTTCCCCATTTGTAAAGTGAAGAGATTGAGATAAAGTAGAAAAACACTTGATGCTCATGCCCCTTCTGCTCTGCTTGAAATGTTGATGTGAAATGTGACACCTGGACAGGGTAGCAAATCTGCAACCATGGGTGACACAGAGTCAGCAGGCTGGTCCTGGTGGTGCAGGAGAGACAGGCACAGTGGGCATGGTGGCTCGCACAATGCTGGGTCTATATCAAAGCGAGACTCTCAGGCATCCAGGCTCATTGTTGGTGAGATCATGCAAATCTCCATCGCTTAAGCCGCCACAGTTAGTTTCTGTCACTTGCAGTTCAAAGCATTCCTACCGGATACAGTCAGATCCAATGGAGGTCCCCAAGCAGCTTACAGGGTGAAGGTGTCTGGAGAACAGTTCATTACAAGTGCCACAGTGTCTCATCATTCCCAGAAAATGCACTTAACAACCAATAACATTTTCTACCATATTGGAGAATTAGATCAGAGGTTGGCAATTTTTTTCTTAAAGGACCCCACAGTAAATATTTCGGCTTTGCAGGCCATATTGGCCACCTTGACAACTACCCAACTCTGCAGTTGTATGCAAAAGAAACCATAAACAATATGCAAATGATTGGGCATGATCATGTTTCAATAAAATGTTATTAACACAAGCAGGCAGCTGGCTAGATTGGCCCATCATAGTTGACTGACTCCTGAATCAGATACATACATGAGTGCAATAAAAACAGGCAATTAAAAATAGTTTGTAGTACACTTATTAAAATATGGCAAACTTCTTAAAATTCGGCATTACAGATTTCCCAGTGCCAAGTCCTTAAATTCACACAATCTGTGACTAGTGACTCCACCATCATGCCTTCCCATGCTCCCTCAGATGTGAGTTGAGGGATGGGTCCGCTGGTCAGCTGCCCAGGGTGCTTGCCTCCAATGGGCTTAGAAATACTAACAGAAGTTGGGAAAATATACATTTGCCCTTCACTGATGAAAGAAATAGACCACTGTGAAGTGAAACAGGCAAAGATACACAACACAACATTTGTTAGCCCTGGAATATTTTTGCTGAGGATTTCTGTGGCTAACATACACGGTATGTGTAGTCAGCCCAGAGATGGCCGTTGTGGTTAGCAGAAATTCCAGAACCACATAATGCGTAGTGGGCTATGATTTACAAGAGATGTGATTTATATTGTGAATATTAAACCTCTAATATACCTCCCAAGAAGTTGCTTGGTTCAGAAAAGTCACAAAAGAATGTCAAACAAAAACTAAAACTGCAGGAAAGTTGGGAATATTTTGTCTTTTTTTAAAGAATATTGTCTCTGTTTATACCAATGAAAGTAAATTATAAAGTAATTATGATTCTGAAAAAAGAAAACATTCAAGGAAAATCCAATGCTCTTTACTCTTGTTAACTATATCTTGGACAAATTTTTAAAAGACCCTGAATTAATAAGTCACTGGATTATTAGCCCACATGACTTTCATTATATTAAAGGCCCACCTTAATATAAGGTCTAGAAAGGTAACAAAATGGAATGGGTTGGACCGGAGGCAATAGGGAATGGTGGTGACTGGAGCAGACCAGAGAGCTTACATCGCGTCTAAAGGAGGTAACCTCTATACAAAACTGCTTTATGACTCCAGGACATTGTTTTTCCTCTTAGAAAAGATCTCCAGAGCTTTAGAAGAAGGTGGTAATCTAAACTTGTATGTGAAAGTTCTCAGTTTTATATAAACTTTGTGAAAATAAAGTAAAAAGTTTCGGTCACTTGCAGTTCAAAGCATTCCTACCGGATACAGTCAGATCCAATCATGCCTTAGATTTTAAGTCTCTCACTCTCTCTTACACAGGCGCACACACACACACACACACACACACACACTGGCTCTTCTAGACAAGAAACACACACTTTCAGCATTACTGTCAGGAGCCGCTGGACAACGCTGAAGGATAGCTGTGCATCTGAATGGTCAGGTGTCTGCACCCGCCTTCCCCTGACAAGAGGAACTGTTGTAGAACATGGCATCCCTTCATGTATCTCATGCTATGGATCTATTAGTATCGCTATTTATGGAGAGGAGAGAAGAGAGCGATAATTTATACATACATTTGTTTTGGAAAAATTACACTCCCATCCTCTGATTGGCTTGAGTCCCCCAGAATATCACTTCCCTGTGATAGATAACGTGGCTGGAAGGGGAAATGCTAAATCGTTTAAGAATTTCAAATTTTCATATTGTAGCAAACTGTGTCATCCACTGAGCCACTCCATTTATTCCCCTTCCCAAAATGTCACACAAAGAAAAGTGATCACAACAGTTTCCACATGCCAAACACATTCGTGGAACAAGCAACGCAGAAGGAAGTGCAATAGAAATACCACCCCTGTAGAGGATTACAGTATTTAATCTCATTTAATCAAAATGTTGCCAGGTGATATCTTTAGTTTAGGTAGGAGACAAAGATTATATAAAAGAGAGTAGTGACAAAAATCCTACTCAGACATTTTGGAAGTTGGGACTTCTGAGGCACTTTAGGAAGAAAAAAATGACTACATTTACTCATGTTGAAAAATGTTATTGTGCCCAACTGGAGTGGCTCAGTAGGTTGAGCATCATGTTGCACACCAAAACATTATTGGTTTGATTCCAGGTCAGGGCACATACCTGGGTTGCAGATTTGATCCTTGTCTGGGGCACATACAGAAGTCAACTAATCGATGTTTCTCTTACATTGATGTTTCTCTCTCTCTCTCTCTCTCTCTCTCTCTCTCTCTATCTCTCCCTCTCCCCCCCTTTCTTTTCTCCTCTCCCCCCTCCCTTCATCTCTCTAAGCTTGTCCTCAGGTGAGAAATTAAAAAGAGTGTTATTGCATTTAATGTAGAAAATGCTTCCAAGATGATAATGAATAAGGTAAGATTTCCAACTTAATGCAGTGCTGCTTTGAGCTGCTGTATGTTTCAGGAAGATACGTTAGGGCAATGAATAGTTTAACAGGAATTGTTTGGTGTGGTGGATCCCACCTGTTCTCGATGTCTACCTTCTATTCATCTTCCCTTTCAGATAATACCACTGGGAACTGAATTCTCTCCCATGACCAGTCATGCCATTATTGTGATATTGACCCTTCCCCTAGCTTTAGGGGGTGGATCCGACTGGCAAAAGCCAATAATCCTTTCTTATCCCATCTCTATGACTACCATGATTTGATTCATGATGGCAGAAACCCAATCAGCACCAATAAAACCTGTGGAGAGAATTCCTAGGACTTCTGGGGAAAAAAGAAGGGTCTCTCTGCTTCTTGAGAGACACACTCTCTGTGGTCTGTGTGGCGTGAAGGTACCAGGATTTGAATGGTGTTTTTACTAGTAGAACAGAATACGTGGAACTGTCCATGGGGACCCATTTGAGGCCTGAAGAAGTAACCAATGCTGTGGGAGGCAGAGAAAAAATACAGACAAGAATAAAGGTCGACCTGATGACACTAGATCAAACTGTACCTGAAGCTAGTCCTGCCCGGGGCCTTTCAGTGATGCAAGTTTATATTTTCCATCATCTTCAAGCCAGTTGGAGTTGGAGTCCTTGCACTGTCAATGGAAAGATTTTTAACTCACCATTTGATTTTGTCAAGTGGAGGATGGCATATTAACACCCTTTCAATTAGTCACATGGGAAAAATGGGGCCATATTACAGGTTTTGTTCAGCAAGTTGTTTTCAAGTGGAATGAATACATTCTTTCTCTTTTTTCTCCTCACCTGAGGATATGTTTTTCCTTATTGATTTTAGAGAGAGGGGAAGGAGGAGAGAGAGACAGACATCAATGCAAGAGAAACATCAATCGGTTGCCTCCTGTACATGCCCCAACCAGGGATTGAACCTGCAAACCAGGTATGTGCCCTGATCAGGAATCGAACCGAGACCTTTTGGTGTACAGGATGATGCCCCAACCAACTGAGGCACACCAGCCAGGGTGGAATGAATATCTTCTTAAATCATTTTCTTTTTGTCTCCTTGCCCACATTTTCTAACAGAGTTCAAGTACAACCTTCCCTGTGAATTCATTACTGAGCAAGAATTATAAACACTGGGGTTTTAGATCTGCCGAGGCTGCCCCAAGTAGTGGTTAAAGCATGTGTGTTATATTAGACAGACATCAATGCAAGAGAAACATCAATCGGTTGCCTCCTGTACATGCCCCAACCAGGGATTGAACCCGGAAACCAGGTATGTGCCCTGATCAGGAGCCGAACCGAGACCTTTTGGTGTACAGGATGATGCTCCAACCAACTGAGGCACACCAGCCAGGGTGGAATGAATACCTTCTTTTTGTCCCCTTGTGCACATTTTCCAACAGAGTTCAAGTACAACCTTCCCTGTGAATTCATTACTGAGCAAGAATTATAAACACTGGGGTTTTAGATCTGCCGAGGCTGCCCCAAGTAGTGGTTAAAGCATGTGTGTTATATTAGACAGACATGACTTTAAAATCTAGCTCTATAATTTACTAGCCATGTGGCTTTGGACAATTTACCTAAACTCTCTAAGATGCTTCTCCCAACCTGTAAAAATACTGCTAATAATAGCTGCTTGTCTCAGACAACTTTCATGAAGATAACATGAGATAGTTCGTGCACAATACTTATTGTGATGCTGACACTGAATACACACTCAATAAATGATGAAGATGTTGGTGGTGGTGTTACCACACTTAGCAAAGACTCTACCATATAGATAGAGCCAAGTAAAGCGAATCTGCAGTTATTAGTCCAATAAATATGTGCTATATGACCAATTAAAAAATTGATAAGTAGATGGTTGAATGAAGACATGAGTAAATTAAAATATGATTCGATGAAAAAATGAATGGAAGCTGGAAACTGAGAGGCAAGGCCACAAATAGAGGGTGAGGCCAGGGGATAAGAAGGAGGAAGAAAGACCAGAAAGACGCGCTGTGCTTTATGGGACTGCCCTTCCCGTGATCTCTGTGCCTTCAGGTGGAATGTTCTGCAATGCTGCTCCCCTCAGACTCTCATTACTGCAGGTCATCTGTCGGGAGACTCTGATGGGCAGCTTTACAGACAGCTGTAAAGCAGCACTTATGGCCAAAGTCATCATACTTTGTTAAGTTCTGAGCTCAGCTCACCATTTTCTCTCTTTTCTCTGCGTCCCAGTCACTCAGTGCATAGACAGAATTTAGCATAGATGGCTTAATTCCTTCTACTGGCTCCCATAGGCTCTGAGATAAAATTCAAGAGGCCCTAAGACCCCAAAGACCATGAAGAATAAATAGGAAAATATGGCTATTTACTGAGTGCTACTTTAGTCCAGGCCTTAAAACTTGGCCAACCAAGACAGCTCACACCTTGAATGAACTGTCTCGTCCAATCTTCACAATTGCATATGACAGCTACACTCATTGGCTTAATTCTTCTAGTGAACAGAGATATGCCAATGCTGTGATACGTGTCATGGTCACAGGTCAAGGGAGTGGTACTGAGAGGATTTTGGCCCAGGCAGTCCATCCCTGGGACCTCTGCTCCACAGGGCTTTAGGCTTCCTACGCTCCACCTTATGTCAACTCCTACAGCACTTGCAGCTACAAACACAGTTATCCCTCTGCTTCCTTTGAAAATGAAATCTATGGGAGTGTTTTAAAAGAAAATTCTTCAAATATTGGACACATAGACACTTTGAGATGATTTTAAGAGCTCATCTTTATAGATGTCTTTGAAAAAGAGTTTTTAAAAATCTCCCTTTCTTATTTCATTGATCCTTAATAGCCAGTAAATAGACTCCTGTTTGGACATGAACTTCAAAGGACCACATAGCCTTCTTGGTGCTAGGCATCTGAACTACCAACCTGGTTCCACAGCCAAGTTTAGCCAGGCTGGCTGTAGGTGGGGTTCTGTTTTAGACGTGCTTTCATGTCAAGCTGGCCAAGGAGCTATGCGATTTTCAGGGTCAAGCCACCCCCAGCTCATAGAGCATAGAGGAGGGATTCAGAGCTGAGAAACAGTAGCTTAATACATGCACATTGACAACTTACAGTTCTCCTAACTTTAGGAATGGGCTGCAATCCACGGGGATGGGTCCTCAGCAATGATGTCTCTATTAGGTGTATTTGTCCTTGACTGGACTGAGCAAGAACACCTGACTCAGTCAGCCAGTCAGATTCTGTCTCCCAGGAACTGGCACGTTTCTATTACTGAACCCGGATCTTGTAGGGTGTGTATAGTCTGGGGCAGCCATACTCCAACAGATTAAGCACAGAGGAAGCTGTCTGTAGTGATCATAGTCTGGAGTAAAGAAATGAAGGTGGGGAGAGGAGGAGGGAGGGGAGGGGAGGGGACAGTACCTGGATGACTTTCTGGTTGCTGAATCTAGTCTCTTTCCAAGGGCTGGCTATATCTCAGACTTTTTGTTTTTCCTGAGATGCTTCTCCCCCTGTAAAATAACAACTGGATATTCTGACAACTAAATAAACTGGTTTCTTCTAGCTACACCCCAAATTTAGTGGGGGCATCCTGTGTTTTATCACATGAGGTGGCAGAGATGGCTGCCCGCACTCCTAGACATATTTTATTGATGCAGCAGTGAGAAGGGGGCTTATTTGGTAAAATTCTAATATATATATATATATCAGGTTGTGCCCTATCAGAACAATTTGGCTTACATGCACAGCCATGAACTAATCATGGTGGCTTAGGAAAAGGGATAATTTGATGGAGCAGGCATGGCCTGTGGTATGACAATGAAGATGTGCCAAAATAGCATTTGACCATGAAAAATAATTACAGATTATAAATGGTCAGAATAGAAAGTAGAAATAATCTTAGTTCATGCTGTTCATTTAGCAGACGAATAGGGGGAATCTAAAGAGCTCCCCTGACTTCTCTGACAGTTTTGGGTAAAGATTGGGTGGAATGCCTGCCACCACCTCCTCACATCCAGGGCTCTGTCCAGGGTCCATGTGGCCATCGCCATTCTGATATAGACCGGATAAATCAATTAGCATCTGTAAGCCCCCCCTTCCCCTTCTCCATATACAAAATGAGCAGGTAAAAAGGAAATGCTTGTCAAAACAAAACTCTGTTTGGCTTTCTCCATCTATGGGGAAATTTCCGTGAATGTGTCAATCACTTTGTTGCAAAATAGCCCCTCCAACATGCAATCCACATTTCCCGATGACATGGGCCTGTCAGTCATTCACTAAATCAAAGCCAAATTTCATGCCAAGCAAAGACCAGTTTGTCAATCACTTTGCCTGCCACACATCCACCAGCATCACCTGACAGCTACAACTTCTACTCTCAGATGCAGTGGGTCTGGTTAAGCTCCTTTGTCTCTCCTAATTGAGTTCCTTTTAGGACCAACTGGTAGCTTAGCAACTAATAACTTATTTTCTGCGACAACTGGCCTAAATTTCATAGCTTTCTTGACCACTGCTACTTGCTAGAAAATCGTTTCCCCTCAAGTGGCTAAACAGCAGATGCAAGCTTTAATGCTGAATTGTTCTGTTATTTCTAATTATAAGCACTGTCCTACTGTTTAAAAGTAAACACAGGACATGTTATCAAATAGACATGATTTTAAATAATTACAAAATGTCTTGGAATTTTGACCCGACGTCTCCATTATTGGTAGCACTAAATATTGGGAAAGAGGTCAATGAGCTAAATACTCTGCAGGTATTAGGTTGTCAATTAGTTCACAAGCACCTGCTGTGAGCAAGTCACTTCGAAGTTATGTATAGAAAGTAACACAAGTTCTCATCCTGAAGGAACTTAATTGGAGGAGAGAATTGGCAACAAATTCTAAATCCACTAAAGAAAATCAACAGTGCAAATATGGGAGAACAACAGAGGCAATACTTGTAATAATTTTGAAAAGGTATTGCAATAGAGTCAGTATTGGTACAGGGGACCTGGCCATTTCTTTGGTGGCCGAGCGTCTCATTTCCCTTCCTATGTTGGAGGAATCCTCCATTGCGTGTAGATTATGTGGGATGTGATGCCCTCGCCTCCCATTATGGAAGCTGAAGGGTTAGATCTTCACTCCCCCCTGCCAAGATCATAGTTTGGCCAATTGGCCGGGCCCACCCTGCAGTGTTGAATCTGCTGCTGGATGACATGTGAGCTGCCTGGCGTCAGGGGCAGTGGTGTCGCAGCCCAGAGCACTGGTGGTGTTACCCTGAGAGGGTTGTGCCTGCTAAGAGGAGAATGATAGGACTCTTATCTTCTGGTTATTTCTGAGTTGCTATGGTTCTCACAAGTTCTCCGGTCAGTTTATAATTTTGGGTCTCCCTGATAAACATCAAATATCTATTTCTTAAATTTAAGACACTCCATATTGGTTTCTGTTGTGTGTATCCTATAGCCCTGAGACTTTTAGTGGACTTAGGCCTGAGGTAAGAAGTGTTACCTGCGCATTCTGGGCTGGGATAGTGTGAGGAGGTGCCGCGGGGGACAGGGCTTGGAGGGCTCTGCCCTGGTGGAGGGCAGTGTTCTACACTGGACCACACACAGAGAAGCAGAAGTCCAGCGTGCCGAAAACAAACTTCACATCAGTACAGGGAAGGCTTTGTTTATCTTCTTCTTCACTTTATCTTCAAAAACGTAACAGAGCAACTAGGAAACAAAGCGTTTAATAAAAGGGCTGAAGGGATGAATAAAGGAATGACAATGAAAGCAATCAATGCCAGGATGAATTTGGCTATACTGGGGACTCCCGTCACTTCGAAGTTATGTATAGAAAGTAACACAAGTTCTCATCCTGAAGGAACTTAATTGGAGGAGAGAATTGGCAACAAATTCTAAATCCACTAAAGAGAATCAACAGTGCAAATATGGGAGAACCACAGAGGCAATACTTGTAATAATTTTGAGTCAGTATTGGTACAGGGGACCTGGCCATTTCTTTGAAATCAACAGTGCAAATATGGGAGAACAACAGAGGCAATACTTGTAATAATTTTGAAAAGGTATTGCAATAGAGTCAGTATTGGTACAGGGGACCTGGCCATTTCTTTGGTGGCCGAGCGTCTCATTTCCCTTCCTATGTTGGAGGAATCCTCCATTGCGTGTAGATTATGTGGGATGTGATGCCCTCGCCTCCCATTATGGAAGCTGAAGGGTTAGATCTTCACTCCCCCCTGCCAAGATCATAGTTTGGCCAATTGGCCGGGCCCACCCTGCAGTGTTGAATCTGCTGCTGGATGACATGTGAGCTGCCTGGCGTCAGGGGCAGTGGTGTCGCAGCCCAGAGCACTGGTGGTGTTACCCTGAGAGGGTTGTGCCTGCTAAGAGGAGAATGATAGGACTCTTATCTTCTGGTTATTTCTGAGTTGCCATGGTTCTCACAAGTTCTCTGGCCAGTTTATAATTTTGGGTCTCCCTGATAAACATCAAATGTCTATTTCTTAAATTTAAGACACTCCATATTGGTTTCTGTTGTGTGTATCCTATAGCCCTGAGACTTTTAGTGGACTTAGGCCTGAGGTAAGAAGTGTTACCTGCGCATTCTGGGCTGGGATAGTGTGAGGAGGTGCCGCGGGGGACAGGGCTTGGAGGGCTCTGCCCTGGTGGAGGGCAGTGTTCTACACTGGACCACACACAGAGAAGCAGAAGTCCAGCGTGCCGAAAACAAACTTCACATCAGTACAGGGAAGGCTTTGTTTATCTTCTTCTTCACTTTATCTTCAAAAACGTAACAGAGCAACTAGGAAACAAAGCGTTTAATAAAAGGGCTGAAGGGATGAATAAAGGAATGACAATGAAAGCAATCAATGCCAGGATGAATTTGGCTATACTGGGGACTCCCAGTAGGTTGGTAAGAAATGGAACTCAAACACTAGCATGGGGAAATATTGTAAAGAACCTAAAAATTAACAGCAACTCTTTCTAATTTTTGTATCTTCTTTAAGCATATTATAATGTAGCATATTCTCCATTATGCATAAAATGTTGAGATTTGCAAAGACAGGGAGCACATCAGTACATCAGTGGGTGATTCTTCTTCATGTTTGGGGTCTTGCCCAAAGGGGGAGAGTCTCAATCTGGAAGCTTCTTTATACTAAAAAGATGTGGCTCTAAAGTTCCATTTGACTATCTTAGGAGAGGCAATTGAGCAGAGAGAGAAAATGCTCTGGGAAAGAGAGAGAGAGGGGTGGGGTGGGGTGGGGTGGTGGGGGGATGTCTGGCGAACAAACAGAGAAGCTCTTCGTGTGTTAGAAGGAAGTGGGGTAGGCATTTTGCACAGCATGTCATGGGAGGCCTACTTCTTTAGTTGCACAGCTGTTCTGGACTTTAATTTTAAGGTGTGTCCTTAGAGCAATTGCAGTCAGGGAATTCCCTGATATTCATAATTGGTCTTCTGATATTTCATTACTGACTGCTCAGGCATAGAAGGAGCAGGATAACTGGATAATGGAGAATTTAATCCAAACAATGGAGGTAATTCCATTAGGCACACTGGGATAGTGGTTTGACCCTTTTCCTAGTGGGGAGGGTTGGAAGTTAATATCAGCACCCACTCTGTTGTTTGTGGTGTAGCCAACGATTATTGCATCAATTAATGCACATTAATTAGGCTTTGTTCTAAGAATTTCACATGCATAACCTCATTAAATCCTTGCAAAAAACTTGTAAAGGCAGGTGCTGAATGGGAGGTATTGATCAGAGGAAATGTATTGTTTTGGAGAATGTATTAGGTCTTATTAGTAAAAGGAGAATGTCCAAGTACTACAACCTTATGGAGAGAAAGACAAAACAAGAGGGAGAAACTGTACAAGATATACATGCCAGTGATTGCAAAATGGTTGGAGCCAAGGAAAAAGTATGATTGAATGGAGCCCAGAGTTCAACTAAGGTTGCACTTTCTTGTTCCACATCCAACATCATTGCCACATCCCTGTGTTAATGACATTGCAGCAAGAAACACACAGAGACATATACCAACGAGGAAGGCTGTGATAAGACAGAGCCACACATGATCTAGTTACCTCCTCATTGGGCAACGGTCCACAGGTGTTTGGCAGAGTTCTGTGCAAGAGAGAGAGGGATGACATCACAAAGGAAATGATTTTACTTGTGAAAACTTGGAGGCTGTGTGCTCAAGACCCTTCTCCATCATGGAGCTGCTGCTCTCCCCGTGGACTCTAATTCAAGTCAGCGTTGGCCATAAAATCATATTGCGTGACCTGCTCTTCCTGTTGGCACCAGGATCAGAACCTAGGGGTTGGCCCCACTGAATGCATCCCTTGGTGCTCGTGGTTAGGTTCGCCTGGATTTGGAGCAATAAATGTAGTTCATTGCTTAGGTCCCTCTCCCTAGCGAAGATGTGGGCAGAACTCAGAAAACGGGGGAACCAAGAGTGGATGTTATCATTAATCTCCTTTTGCAGATGAGGAAACTAAGGCTCATAAAGGTTTATCCCCAATAATACAGAGCTGGGAAGCAGTGGAGCCAGGATTTGAAACCATATCAGTGTGACGCCACCGCCAAGGCCTTTTCCATTATGATGTATACAAAAGAGTGTAGTTGTTGACTGACATATTCTTCTCCACCCTCTGTCGTGTGGTTGGGGGCGGGGGGCAATGGAATGCCCAAATCTTAGTGGAGCACAAAGTTGCCCATCTTGAGGCCAATGACCCAAATTTCCTAGAGCTTGGCTTTGGGCATGTGAGTTAATTCTGGTCAATGGGATATGAGCAGAAGTGATAGGTACTGTTTTCAGCCTATGTCCCCCAAAAGTATTGGATGTGACTCCCCTGGCCTCTTCCTCTTTTCCTAATGGCTTCAGATGGAGACAATGGAAAAGCAGAGATGAATTCCATGGTGTGAGAGAGAAATATGCTTCTATCTTGTAGAGCCACTACAAGTTTGTGTCGCTTTGTTACAACAGCTTAGGCAATAATATCCCAACTTATATGTGATATGATGTCTCCCCAACAATTTTACCATTTCCTTCTGAGGAACTGCAAGTTCCTATCAGAACTCATTTAATACTTTTTACAGTTTCCTATAAATATACTAAATATAGTAACATTTAGACAGTAGTTTAGACATTCCTATGTAATTTTGATTTTATGCTTTACTAATTCTTTTTTGTTTTGTTTTGTTAATCCTCACCCAAGGATATTTTTACATTGATTTTTAGAGAGAATGGAAGGAAGAGGGAGAGACAGAGAGAGAAACATTGATGTCAGAGAGACACATCGATTAGTTGCCAGGGGCCGGGATTGAGCCTGCAACCGAGGTACATGCCCTTGACCAGAATTGAACCAGGGACCCGTCAGTCTGCAGGCTGACGCTCTATCCACTGAGCTAAAACAGCTAGGGCTCAACTAATTCTTTATGTTGTTTTTATGAAGACTTGAGTTAAAGAATCATTCAGAAATATTCAGTGATTTATCTCTGCCCTGGGTAGAGATCCATGGTCAGCAAGCTACCCCTGCAAACAGGGCTCCAAAAGACCAGCCATCAGCAAGGATGGCCCCTCCCTCTGCACCCCTCTCCCCTCATCCTCCTTCAAGCGTAATCTTGGCACAGGTTTCTCAGCTGCCCCCACTCATTTGTGGAGCCCGATGAGTCTTTGCTGCTGGGTGGGGAGGGGGCCTCCTGCCCTGTAAGATGTTTGGCAGAAGTTGCAGCTTCTACCCACTTGGTGCTGGTAGCACTTCTCCTGGACCTGACAACCAACATGATCTCCAGATGTTGTCAGGTGTCCACTGGGAGCACAACCACCCCTGGTTGAACACTACTGGAGCAGAGCACTGGCCTTTACTAGGAGTCTTGTCTCCCTGATCGGAAGCTCCATGCCCTGTAGCTCCATTCACACAGGGCCTGTGGCTGGCCAGAGCTCTATCTCAGGAGTGGGCAGGGGACCCAGGGTTCTGCGGCTCTAGGTCCATGTACTGGAGGCTGGGTGACTGGGGATGGAGCACTGGGGAATTTCTCCTGGTTGGAAAGCGAGGATAATGTTGCTCTGCTGAGTGACCTGGAAACATCCCTTTGTGCCCTGGCTCTCTGTGAAACGCAGCCCTCTGGGCACACACCCCTGCCTCCCGCCCGGTAGGTGAAGTCACCCTTAGAGGAGGCGGGCCATGCGGTGAGTCCTGATTGTTGCCCCCCCGCCCGGGCCGGCTGAGCCGCGAGGCACTGCAGGCAGGGCAGCCCACGGCTCACTCCCCGTTTCACTGCGTATGGGCTTAGAAAAAGTGTTTTTTGAAAATGACCCGAAGCTTTCCTAAAATCCTCAGGAATGACACCTGAGGGGAGCATCCGAAAGCTGCACATTCATTAACTAACCCTTCCTGTTCGGTTATGTTCCCTGAAATGTGTTTGACAGTTAATGAACCGGAGAAGGTGGCAGTCGGAGAAAAAATACAGCTCTGTCAGGTCCTGGCGAGAGAACAGGGAGGCCAGCAAGCAGAGGCCTGGGAGGCCTGCCGGACGAGCACCCCACACGCACGGCGAGGGTTCACTGTGGAGCACTCCCTGGGAGCAGAGCGAAGTGGAACGCTGCCTGGCGCTCTGTTCAGACCAGAGGACCTTACCCAAGCCAGGCAACCAGGTAAGGTGCTGTCAGGGCAAACGCAGCAGGGGTCTGGGCTTACTGGCAGCGTGTGAAACAGAGATCAGAGAAGAGAGAGAGGAAAGACGTGTTCAAGAACATTTGGACTGCCTTGGACACCTGCCCCATCTCAGCCCGATTGCAATCGCCCCAATCTTTCCTGAACACTCAGAAGGTAATGCTGCGCGCAGGAGGGCCAGCGTGTGGGCCTGAGAAGGCCTCTGAAAACGTTCCGTTTCAAATGACCTCAAGGGAATATTATTCACTTCCTGCTTCCTCCTCCTCCGCCCATGCCCTTTGTGGAGGTTCAGAAAAGGTGTGCGGGGGCACAGGAAGATGGGGGCACACTGGGGTACACCTCTGCAGTTGCCAAAGGTCTGATTTGGGTAATTCAGCTCGGCCCAGCCCTCCTGAAGTTGGGCAAACCTGTTTTCTTCCCTATGATGTATCACTTAGAAACACCAACTGCACGGATTTCTTATGTTCTCACAAAAAAGGGAAGGAAACAGCTGGTAAATGTTTCACAGATGGCAAAGCTCTTGGCATCTCTCTCAAGAGAGGGCCACCCATGCAGATGGCTCATTATTTTAACATTTGGATTTTCATCTTATTAAAACATCTTTTTTTTCCCTGGTTTTATTTAGCATCATAAATTCTCTTACACTTTAGCAAGCGACTAAGTGATCTGAGGACGTGCGCGCTAAGGAACATCCTTTGGCTAAAGCATAGATTGGTAACATCATTATTCCCAGCTTTGATCTCAACGTGATGGGTTTCAATCTGATTAAAAATTCCAATGAAAGGGGAAGCTGAGAGTAGTGAATTTATCAAGCAAAAGTCCATATAGTAGCTGAATTATTCAGCAGAGTGATAGGCCGGGGGAAATTGGGGAAATAGTTTTATTCGATGCATAAAATCCCTATTGCTATGTAATATGCATATATAAAAATAGACAAATGCACAGTGGGAGTAGATCCATACACACACCCTTTCTACATATGTAGGGAGGCTTCTGCACCACGGCGTACAACAGCCAGCATTTAAACCAAGCGATGCCGATTCTTGGCAGCGCAGATAGGGAGGGCCAGGACTGCAAAGGATAGTCCCGCCTACTCACACTTTGACAAGACTGAACCTGCATCTTGGGTCCAAATAGCTGTTTCTAGGTGCAGAAGAAGGGAGGTGTTGTGTGGCTGGATGGAAAAAACAATGCCTCTTGCGGCCCTGTCTCTGTTGGGAAAGCAGGCCTCGTACCCGCCCTCCCTTCTCCAAACGTGGCTCCCCGGGTGGGGGCAAGGTTGTGGTCCCCTCAGCATCCCTAACTACTGTGCTGGGGTGTGGGAACTGTTGGAGCTGCAAATGCAAGAGGCAAAGCAATGTAATAAGAAGCAGCCAATCTATTTAATGTGGCGAGATGCTGGCCTAAATACAGGATCGGTCGCTGTGCTCTCGCAAATGGGTCTTAGGGAGCAAGGGCTGTGCCTGCCCGCTGTAAACGTTTATTAGAGATGGTACACAGTGCACGTTATGGATCCGTGGAGCTCAGAGCTGCCTCACTTTTGGGGTCAAGCGTAAATCCCTGAAATGCTGAGAAAATGTTAATAGTTGCCAGCACCAAGACTGCCTCAGTTGAGAGTGTGCCCAGGTATCCTAAATGGAGGCTCAGTTCATCAACTGGAATTACCTCTGGTCCCTCTAACCTAAAGCATTAGCCTGCCTAATGCATTCTGTGAGCTGCTGGCTTCCCCGTCAGCTGGAAAGCAAGACGGGAGCTGCACAGAGTGTAATTCCACAAATAAGAAGCAGAAAGAGCAGTGCTGGATGGGCATGGCCAGAAGGCTCGGCGTTATGGGGAAATGGAGGGGAGCGTGTTCTCAGCTGATTTCTCCCTGAAGGGATGGCTTCTGGAGGTGCCTTGCTGCTGCATGGTTCATGGTGGCTGCAACATAAATTGCAATCCCAGGAGTAGATTCTTTGGGTAGAGCCTTCAGCGGGTCCGCGTTACCTCCTCTTCAGGCATCATACCCCATCAATCGCGCTAAGGCAGCGGTTCTCAACCTGTGGGTCACGACCCCTTTGGGGGTCGAAGGACCCTTTCACAGGGGTCGCCTAAGACCATTGGAAAGATATAATTACATATTGTTTTTGTGATTAATCACTATGCTTTAATTATGTTCAATTTGTAACAATGAAATTGGGGGTCACCACAACATGAGGAACTGTATTAAAGGGTCGCGGCATTAGGAAGGTTGAGAACCACTGCTCTAAGGCCATGGTCCTCAAGGAGGGGTCCCCACAGCAGCAGCAGCAGCAGCAGCATCCCCTGGACCCAGTCCTGACTTCGGAATCAGACACCCTGGAGAGGCCGGCAGCCTGTGCCATAACGAGCCCTCCAGGTGACTGGGACGCACACTCAGGTTTAGAACCACTGCTCTGAGGCGTAATGATTTGTCACTCCACAGGTGCCCAAGAACCTTTTTGGTGACAGACATCAAGTATGAATCCTGTAAAATCCTGGCAGCAGAATACATTTGTCTATTTAACTGCATGCAAAACGCCTGTCAAGAAGGCTTCCGGGGGGCCTCTTTTTGCGAAGGCTTCCTCTCTCCCCATCTCTTTGGAGACTGGATATGCCTTCAATCCAAGCTCCAAAGTTACAAGCCATTTAAGAAGCACCCCACCCCCGCCCTTTTCACCCCACGGTGGCGAATAGACAGAGGCGCACTGCGCCCGGCTTCCTGAGACTAGCTGGGAAGACTGACAGATTTCATTACACTTGTCACAGGGCCTAAGACTCCACGTGGGGGAAAATAATCCCACTGAGTAAAACATCTTGCTGTACGTTTGAGGCAGAATGGAGAAGCACACAAAGTATTGTTCCTGGGAAAATGGCAAGGCATGTGGGGTGTGTTTGCGAAAGTGGGATGACTATTCAGCAGCCTCCGGTTTAGATGGCCGAGGTCCCTACAAAACTACACGGGGACTGGCATACCTACGCATCCGCAGAAATGGCATAAGAATCAAAGGCGAAATGAATTTCCCGTGGTGCCAATGAGCTCCTGAAAATCGCTCCCATCTGAGCACACCGCCTTCTCCTCGTGCGCGTGGAGAACCATTTGAATAATGCACGGTATTCAGTCGCATTGTGTGCTCTGAAAGCCATTTAATGAAGGTAGACAGGCTTCCCAGACGGTGTTCTCTTTGACTAATGCAGATGCTCCTGGAAAAATCTTTCCCCAACGCGGAGGCAGGATTTACCGAGGGAGGGGAGAGGGAATGCTATTACAATGTCTTGTTTCACTCAGTCAAATTGAATGGAAGTGACCTTGGGTTAAACTTGATCTATGCTAGGTGCACCTTATTCTATGCAATGCACATACTGAAAAGCTGCAAGTCGATCAAATTTTAGCAAATCAAACCATCTTTCCATTGACTTCCATTATATTATCGAAGTTGTTTTACCTCTTTCTGATTGATCACCAGTTAGCAGTGGCTTCCAGCGCTAACCTTCCTGTTAACTAGGTGAAGATCTATAAACTGACACAACAAAGGAGGGGCACTCCACCCTAAAGGAAGGCTTCTTGAATATTTAGGGACGTCACAGGCACTTATTCTTACAGGAATAGCTGTACATCTATCTAACCCAGCGGTTCTCAACCTGTGGGTCGCGACCCTTTTGGGGGTCGAACGACCCTTTCACAGGGGTCACCTAAGACCATCGGAAAACACATATATCATTACATATTGTTTTTGTGATTAATCACTATGCTTTAATTATGTTCAATTTGTAACAATGAAATTGGGGGTCACCACAACATGAGGAACTGTATTAAAGGGTCACGGCATTAGGAAGGTTGAGAACCACTGATCTAACCTACGCATGTTGTTTTAATAAAGTGAGGTAAATGTATCTAGTAATATTGGTTCTTTGTATGCAATTTACTCGGTTAATTGAGCAAAAATTACCTAGAAGGGTATTTGGCCAAAGGGATAGTTTAAATTTCATGCTCCTTGGAAGTTTGAAGTAAGAGGTGGGAGGAAGAGAGTCAGTTTGACAATGTGGGCCCTGGAGTCACACCTGGACTCAGTCCTGCTCTGCCGCGTCTCCGCTGGCTCACCGGTCCTCCCTGACCCTCAGTCTCTTCCTTGCCAACATGAGTCGAGTACGCTGTTCTTCCCATGGGATCGCAGTGAAGAGTAGCACCCTACCTATATTGCTAGCACGTGCTCGGCACACGGTGAAGCCAGGATCAATAGCAGCTGGTGCCATTATTTTCATGAAAAGACAAAGCCAGAGGAAGCATGGCCATCACAAGCAGGAAGTGTCTGTAATGCCCGTCTGGAAAACCATGGGAACAATCTGACACCAGTGCCATCTTAAAAAGATGTCATTGGTCAGATCTCCAACGAGCGTGCTCAGCAGAGTGAGAACAGCAATCGCCTAAGTGAAGAAATGAGACTTGCGGTGACCCACTCCCCAGCTCTCATCATCGCTCTATGTCCATCTTCCCCTCACTGCTCGGGGACTTCATTTCTCCCCAGGTCTCTGACGTGGAATCTGAGTGGCCTCTCTGTCCCTGTCCCTGCCCCTTTGTCGCTTGGTGTCTCTCGCTCAGGCCTCCTCACTTTCTCAGCCCACAGCTCCCTCGTCCCCCAGTTCTCAGTTCTGAGTCACAAAGTATTTTGAACCTGCTGTCGAGATCCGGGGGACTGGGTGGTGGGGCCAGGATTGCAACACGACTCCGACATGCGAACAGATCTTGTCCTTGACAGACTGGCAGGAACGGAGCCCACGCTGTGGCAGACAGAGCTGGGGATCGCGGTGATCTCGGGGCAGGGCGGGTGAGAAAGCAATAGGAAGCGGAATTTCATTTGAATCTAAAATGTTTCATTTCTCTCAAAAATTAAAATGATATCTGGAGAAAATATGACAATGTGCTAACATTCATTATATTCGGGAGGTGGCTACACATCGGCGCCTTATTTCCTGTGCACTGGAAATAGTTCAGATCTAAAGATTCAAATGCCGAAACCAACAAGTTGAAGGAAACGGTGACTGTGGAAGTTCTTTGTCAGCCTCAAGTCCACTCAGCCAGGGGATGGCAAGCTCTCCCGGCACCCCAGCTACCAGCAAGCTCGGTCAGAAACACAGAGTTCTGAGGGCCACCCTGGAGTTTCTCCTTCAGGATATCTGGGGGCTGGGGGGCTGAGAACTCGCCTTTCTGGCGCGTCCCCAAGCCGTGCTGACGCCGCTGGCCCAGGGCCACCTCTTGAAAATCATTGAGGTGACAGGAAACTCCATGAAGGCAGGACCCTGTGCATCTTGCTTGAGTCCTGGCACTTGAAACACATCCACTGAGCAGCTGCGCCCGGGAATGACAGCCTCGGGCTAGCGCACATGAAAAGGCACAGTGTGCGCCTTCTGCCCTCCGGTGAGTCCAAAGGGTTCCCTGCTTATCCTCAGGGCAGGACAAGTGGTTTCACCCGAGAAAAGCCGAGGTTCCTGGAGGTGAGATGCGGGGGAGATCAAGGATGGGAGGTGGCTTTTTGGGAGAGTGACAGGGCAAATAAAGGGACTGGGAAGGAAGCCGGGAGGAGCCACTCTGATTTCTGCTACAGAGAGAGCCCTGCCATCTGCGCTGTGGCTTGGCCTCTGCAGTATGGAAGCCCCCCTCCTCGCCCAGCACTGCTCCACCTCTGCCAGGCGTCCCCCGGGCCCAGGGCGCAGGGGCCTGGCTGTCCCAGGCCTCCGCACGTGGTGTTTTCTTGGCCTTTGCCTAGTGTACCCCCATTTAACCTTCATGCCGCAACTCATCTGCATTTCCTCCAGAAAGCCTTCCTCCTTCCGAACTAAGCCAGACCCAGCCACACATCCCTGTGCACCCGTCATTTCTTCCCAGCCCTTCAGTTCGCAGTTATGCTTTCTGCTTGTGTGACCAGTGTTCACCTGCCCAGTTTGAGGCTGCGCTCAGTGAAGGCTACGGCCTCACCGCTGTATCCTTGTACTATAATTTTTAAAGCATTGCCCATATCCTGTGCTCAATAAATCCTTGGCCTTTAAAAACTTAATGTATTTTTTATTGAGATATAATTGACATGTAGCATTGTATTAGTTTTAGGTATACAACATGATGGCTTGATACATGCATATATTGCACAATGATTACAATACATCTAGTTAACACCCTTCACCTCACAGTTACAATTATTTTTCTTGCCATGAATACTTTTAAGATCTGCTCTCTTAATAAGTACTGTTGAATGGATCAATGAGAAGTGAATATGGGCACCTTTCCCCATCTAACAGACATTATCATTCCAAGAGCAAAGGACCGAGTACTGGCACTGCCTTTATTTCTTTGTCTTTCGATTCTTCTGGTCCAGTTTCAAATCTAGAATGTGTTTTTAGCCTTTGAAGATCCCCCTCCTATTTTAGGTTCCTCTGATGCTTTATCTCTCTGCCCCCCACTTCCTCGGCTGAGAATGAAAGAAGGGAGAAGTCGGATATCCGGGGAAGGGAGACCGGAGCAGTGACACTGTTAGCTGCTCAGAGAGAGGCCACGGGGTGAGACCCACCGGAAGTCTCCAAGGCAAGGGAGGCAGGCTGGCCCCGAGCATTAAAGACACAGAGAGAGATCTCCGAGTTTGTGGGGCTTTGTGCTGTTACAATATGGTTTCTCAGCTTCCCTTCGGAATCGGAGCCTCAGCACTCGCTTGAGGTAGCATGTCCTTAGCACCACTTTAGCCACAGAGGCCGTGATGGAGAGCCAGGGGTTGAGGGATGGGGACTGTCTGGTCGCAGCTTGTCACCGGTAAGCCTCTTTGTTGTTGCTTCTTGACCATGGCCCAGTTTATGAATCATTGTTTCTGCTTGCTTTAGAAGGAGTCATTCTCAACTTTTATTTTTCAGATTGAATGTGTGCTGGCTTTTTATGTAACTCTTTAGTGTTTTATCTGCTTCATGAAAATAACTCATTCATTTCAAACATCTATAAACAAATGATGTAGAAAATAAACGTGTTTCTGTAATTCACTCTTCAGGGGTAGCCAGTTTTCCCCTATATCATTCTACAGTGTTAATGTAGATACAAATATCTTCTCTTCCTCCTCCTCCTCCTCATTATTATCCTATATAATAAAAGGCGAATATGCAAATCCACCAAATGGTGGAATGACCAGTCACTATGACACACACTGACCACCAGGGGGCAGATGCTCAATGCAGGAGTTGCCCCCTGGTGGTCAATGCGCTCCCACAGGGGGAGCACCGCTCAGCCAGAAGCGGGGCTATGGGAGCAGGCCTAAGCCATCAGTCGGACATCCCCCTAGGGTTCATGGACTGCGAGAGGGCGCAGGCTGGGCTGAGGACACCTCCCCCCCACCGAGTGCATGAATTTCATGCACCAGGCCTCTAGTTATTATTATTATAATAAACATTGCAATGCTAAACACACTGTTCCAGAATTAACTTTTTCACTCAGCTGTTTCCTGTGGATAACCCTCCGGCTCACAGACCAGCAGTCCACTCTACGCTATGCCAGGCATGGAGATGTTTTCTCCTAGAAGTGGCAGTGACATTGTTTGCCAGCATTCACTTCACTATGAAGTGATGATGAATATCTTTGAACACACAGCTTTGTTCGCCCAACACACCTGTCCACTTTTTCTTCCTCCCTCTAAAGACACGTTGCTGCTGCAGACTAGCTGATGTCACAGCCAGAGGAAACCCTTCCCTTGCTAACGTCCACTGCCCCTTGGATATGAAAACCCAAGCATTGTTCGTTCATTCATTAGCCTTTTTCACCAAACGCTGAGTTGGCATCTAAGAAGTGCCATCTATCATTCTAAACACTGTGAAGAAATACACAAGAGGTCTCTGTTCATATGGCCCAATTTTTTATTGGGGGAAAACAGAAAAATAAAATAAAAATAGAGGGTTTTAGTGATGACAAGTTGAAGCCATCCACAGGAAATTAAGGGAAGAGTTTTCCAAAGGAAGGGCCTTGCAGGGCAATGGGAGGAGTGGTGTTTTATTAAGTGTTATGAGAGCCATTGGAGGGATGTGAGCAGAGGAGTGACAGGCAAGGACACTCAGGAACAGTTGCCTGGGTGGTGTGCAGTCTGAACGCCCAAGTTCTGAGTCTGCAATGACTCACTTGCTCATGAAAGAATTTCTCTCTTGGCTAATTGTTTCATCCATCAGCCAGTTCCCTTTTCCCCTACGAAGGAGTAACAGGACTATGTTGCAAGGGTTGGGAATGGGGTGGGGTGGAGAGGTAATTAGAGGTGTAACGTATGCTTTAGTGATGACCACTCTGCCTCTGGGTTAGAATTATCTCGGGTGGAAGGAGGCCAGAGAGCAGGTGGCTGCTGGCGTCCAGGTGAGAGTGTCTCCATGGAGAGCAGGGAGTGCAAGGGCTCGAAGATCCAGGCAGTGTAGCTCTGAGTCTCAGAATAAACATCTAATGGACTCAAAGGGTCAGTCAGTGGCAATCCCTCACGATTAAAATCAGCAGGTAAAAGTGAAGCAAAGATCAAGACAGAGGCCACATCAAACAGCCAGAGCCAACAAGGAATCAGTCTGAAGAGGCTGGGACCCTCCAGGCTGCTGAGTCATTAAGGGTCAAAGTACCAAAGAGAACAGGGAGCAGGCTATTGACTTAACAGAGGCCTCCGACCTGCACAGGCCTTTCATCTCTGGGCAGCAGAGACCCTGGAGGTCGGCTCCACCCCTTCAGCATCTCTCTGTGGGCTTAGAGAAACAACGCAGGACTTCACAGTGATCTCTGGCCTCTCACAGGCAGGAAATGATATTCATAAATCTGAGATGTCTATGGGTCCTGGTCAGAATGAAGGGCAGTGTTAGGGTTAACATCTTCAAAGTCTTGCTGGATCAGCCCACTTGCTGTTTTCAACATGGCATCTGGCATCTGTGTTTCATCGGCTCAACTAACTTGGCACTCACACCAGGAACCTGGAACCTGGTCATTTGAATGAATAACTTGAGTTGGGCAGAAGTGGAAGAATTGCCACATTCTAAAGGCAAGTTCATGATTTAGCATTCTAGTTCCGGAGGTTTAGCTGCAGAAATCCTTATGCCAAGATGTCCAAGAAACTTTTTTCCTTAATCCTCACCTGAGGATATTTTTTCCATTGGTATTTTAGAGAAAGGGAAGGGAAGGAGAGGAGGGGGAGAGAGAGAGAGAGAGAGAGAGAGAGAGAGAGAGAGAGAGAGAGAGAAACATCAGCGTCAAAGAGACACATCGATTGGTTGCCTCCTGCGCGTGCCCCAACATGGGCTGGGTAGGACCCTGCCACTGAGGTACATGCCCTTGGCTGGTAATCAAACTCACCGCCCTTCAGTCTGCAGACCAACGCTCTAACCACTGGGCAAGACCACCAGCGCCCAAGAAACATTTTTGAGTGCATTTTCCCAGTCTTGAATACAACACAATATAAAGTTATACATACCAGTCTATGTGTTTAAATGTAGGTCTGAGCTTAGGTAGAATCTGGGAGAAGGAACTCCATATGTTATCTTATATAAGTTTGTATTAGGTTGAATCATGTGAAATTTTCAGTTTTGTAGGTAGAAAATGACTCAAGATTGGCAACTGCACATGGTTAATTCTAAAAAGGTTGAAGTTTTGAAGAGGCAGGATAGGTTGCTAAAGTATCTCAAAGCCCATCTCTGCTTCTTCCCATCTGCTTAGAATTGAATCACACCTTGTGTCTCAGTTTGTTGGTTTGAAAAAATGGGGATAATAATAGTACTTAGCTCAGAGTGCTGCTCAGTGAATTAGATGAGTGACATGTAAAGTACTGACAACCGTGCCAGTACAAGCCTTCAATAGATGGCGGCTCTTACTTTCTCAAAGAACCTATTACCCTTTGAAATAAAAATAAAAGAAAAGGATTTGTCTAGAGTACCCTAGAACAACTCTTTCCTTCTAGTTGTGAAACAAAACTCCTGGTGAGTCCTCTTCTGAGGACTGCCCATAGTCTAGGAAATGGGCCTTGAACCCTTGGCCGCATGTGGAGACAAAATGATGCTGGGCACAAAGCCATTTCATTGCGTGGAGTGACGCCATCCACTGCCGAGTTCCCTTTGTTTTCTCAGATGACTGATCTCCCTCCCCCCACTACTCCATCATTATTTATTTTCATGTCATCTTAGAAAGAGAGAGAGAGAGAGAGAGAGAGAGAGAGAGAGAAACATTGATTTGTTGTTCCACTTATTTGTGCATTCATTGGTTGATTCTTGTATATATCCTGACTGGGGATTGAACCCTCAACCTTGGTGTAACAAGACGAGACACTCCAACCACTGAGCTACCCGGCCAGGGCCTACTAATGTTTTCTGTGAAGTCATTCATGCTTTTCTTTTCCTCTTTGTGCGGTGCTCTAAATATAACCACAGAAACAAAACAACGCAGTTCCACAACAAACGACACCCGGCTGGGCAGTTCCTGAACCCTTCTGCAGGTCCTGAGTCAACTGCTGTCTCTTGTCTGCATGTTCTATGAAATAGCCATGGCTGCCACAATAGAAAGGGAGGGACCCTGATTAAAGGTATGCATTACTTTAAAGGGGAATTAAGAGTGATGCGAAGGTTTGCACTAAACTGGACCAGGCAAGGACATTCAGGAACAGTTGCCTGGGTGGTGTGCAGTCTGAACGCCCAAGTTCTGAGTCTGCAATGACTCACTTGCTCATGAAAGAATTTCTCTCTTGGCTAATTGTTTCATCCATCAGCCAGTTCCCTTTTCCCCTACGAAGGAGTAACAGGACTATGTTGCAAGGGTTGGGAATGGGGTGGGGTGGAGAGGTAATTAGAGGTATTTAGAAATACATATACAAGTGAAACATGAAAACTAGCCAAGAGGGTTGAAGCACTAAATTTGGAGTTATTTTCTTTAGAATCACTGAAAACAATAATAATTAAAATATTTACTAAATGCCCCCTCCAGGCCAAATATAGTCGGAGACAGGAGTGAATGGTGGTAAATAAGACAGGCAGAGGCCCATCCACCTGGTCTCATGTTCTAGTGGTGGAAGTAGGAAAAAAAATCAAACACACAAATAATTATGATAATTGCAACTTCTAAAAATCCTATAGAGGAAACAATTGGGAAAGGGGGGGGGACAGTGTCATAAGGTTAACTTGAGGTCAGGAAAGATGTCTCTAGGAGGTGACATTTGAGCTGAGACTTGAAGATGAGCCAGA
>NW_005358435.1:858383-923001 GCF_000412655.1 Myotis brandtii
GTGTGGAGCGGGGAGGGGGGGGGGGCGGGGGAGGGGGGGGGGGGAGGAGAGGGGAGCAGGGGAGCAGTCTAGGCAGAGAGTGACCAGCTTGCCAAATCCATGAACTGTAAATGGCTTGTATGGGAGAAACAGGAAGGAGTCCAGAGGCTAATGCGAGTGGTTACAGTTACGTAACTTACTATGAGCGTATTGATTCTCGGGACCAGAATGGAATCTGTAAGAAAATCAGAGCCAAAGAGGAACCTTCACTCACTTCATGTCACCCAACTCTTGGTTGAGAACAAAGCAAAGCCCTGGGGAAAACCCAACCCACCTAACTTACTGGCAAAGGACCTTGTTTCTGTATCGATGATACAATTGTAATAACCTGGTTATTATCTAACAGGAAAGGAGGAAAGAAAAGACCAGACAGATGCATGCCCAGTAAGGTCTGAGCAGCGTGGGAAGGTGCTTGCCTGTCAATCACACCTGGAAGCCAGTCAGTGGCCAGAATAGGCGTAGCCACTGCAATTGTGCAAAACCTGGATATTTAAAACTTCCAAACAAAGGAAGCTCCCTCTCTTCTCTCTCTGGCCTGTTGGGTTCCTGGCTCTCCTGTGGCAGGGACATGTGCTCCCCTGTGCCCACGTGGCGCGCAGCCGTATTGGACTCCACACGTGGACTCAGAAACTTTAATTAGCTTGGATGCTGAACTGCATCCAGCTGCAACATGGAATGGAAGCTCAGGACACGGGCCCTTCTTCTGGCTCTGCTGGGACCCTCGTTGCACCTTTTGAAGGACTGGCTTAAGGGGCAGGAGACTTTGGAACCTGAGAAATGGAACAACTCAAAGAAAGCCTTCTTCCACATCCCATCTTCCCGTGGGGGCCTTTGAAATGCTTATGTCAGCAGTACCCCAAGAACCTCACTCCCACTGGTGTCTGGGCGATCTGGCCCATGAATTCCTCCTGCAACATCGTCACAATGAAGCACGCTAAATGAACGCAATGGTGTATTTCCGTAGCTCGTCTCCAGTTGGGTCTGCATAGCTTTTTCGGTGTGCCAGCTTTGGAGTCATATGGGGTGCTTGACGTAACCTGGCTCTCACTCACCTTTAGTCTTCAAGTGTCCCTTTTCCTTTCAGAGCCTCATCTGTAGGATCTTCTGGGGTTTCTGCTGCATCACACAAGTCGTCAGGCAGGGTGTACACCTGCCTGGCACTGAGAATCATGCGGATGTTGACTATCATCACCATTATTATTTTGTCAATATCCTCTCTGCCTTTGAATTAATAGTCTCCATTCTGGCAGAATGTACTCTATAGCATTTTGCATTTTATCTACCAGTGCAGAAGGGGCTAACGCATAACAAGCAGCTTTCTAACCCAAACATTTGCTCATTTGTCACAGCATCAACTAGATATCAAGTATGGCACTAGGTTGGGAGAAAACAAAAATTTTAAAAGCAATGATTGATCGATTGGGTCATGGTCAGGGTCAGAGTCACTGTCAGCATCAGGGGATTAGTCCAGATCCATGATGTGTTAAGTATGTGATACCAGCAAGTGAGGTAACCTCTCGGGATCTCAGGATTCATACCCGAACAACGGGCAGAGTACCAGCCCACAGAGCACTGCTTTGATGGGCATTAAAGGGTGTGAGGGCTGGAAGCCCTGACTCCAGAGCCTGCAATGTGGTCCCAGCTCCAGAAGACCAGTTCACAGCAGCCCTGGCTCTCTACAAGCAATCGTCTGAGGAGGTGGAAGCAACAGGTAAACAATTTGAAGAGGTTCATTGCCAATTAAGCCCAGTGAGGACGCTAATTCCTGACTCCCCATCCTCCACGCAGCGGTTCTCAACCTTGGCTGCACATTAGAATCACCTGGGAATCTTTTTAAAATCCTGATTTCTGGGCCTCACCCTCTGGAAATTCTGTTTCTTTGTTATGGGGTGGGGCCACAACATTAGTAACAAAGAAACAGAATTTCTGGAGGATGAGGCCCACAAAGAAACAGAATTCCCAGAGGATGAGGCCCAGGAATCAGGATTTTAAAAAGAGTCCCAGGTGATTCTAATGTGCAGCCAAGGTTGAGAACCACTCCTCCACAGGAAAGATCTCACAGAGATCCTGGAGCTGGTGCTGAAAGTATGCATAGGAATTTTCTGGATAGATGGGGAGCACTCCAGGTAGCCATTGTGGCACATGTGAAAGCATAGAAGCCTGGAACAAAACGGCTGATTGGGGGAATGGTAAGTAGCCTGAAACAGCTGTTTTGTGCATTGGAGGATGGGAGAATGGATACTGAGAATAAGGTAGAAGAGGCTGTAACTCCTTTCTAACGAACGTGTGCTTGTCACGCTCATGACCCCCAGGTTGTCCTGCACTGGCATCAGGTCACTGTCCAAAAAGACTTTCCATCCTGAGCAAACTTTCTCTTTTCTTCCCAAAGGTTGAGAATGAAACGGAAATGTTGTGTCAACAGCTGAATGTATAGCTGTCCCTGTGGAGATCAGATGTTCAAGCCTAAGCACCCAAGCACTCAGGAGATTGGATTCCCACACCCATCCAGGGTCCCAGCCTTGGCCAGACTCCCCACCCCCATCAGCACCACAGTGACATTCAAATGCATTAGGTGATGTTTGATGCCTGGAATATTATTTCAGAAAAATCCCAAGAAGACACCATTGTGTTTGTAGCCAATGCACAAGACGCAAGGCCGAAGTTATCCTCAGGCAGAGAACCGGGACTTCATCAGGGTTAGCACAATTATTCAGGCATGTCAGAATAAGAAGCAGCAAAACCCTCCCCGAATGGGGAGCGAGGATGGCTAGCATCCTCACGGTGACATAGGCAGCCATTCAGCGGACATGACCCAGGATCCACGCACGACACCCCTCTTGAATTTAATGATCTAATTTAAGGGCTGACAAACATACCGTTTTTCCAAGGGGCTAGGAATGCCCCCCCGCTTTCCACAACCAAAGTAATTATCCCCCCAACTTGAAGCAATAGGAGTGAAAGCACTTTTTGTTTCTCCAATCCTCCAGTCGAAGCCCCAGGCTAAGAATTTTTTTGCAAAGCATTGTTCATGCGTGGTGGCATAGAATTTCATTTGCCGGGTTTCAAGTATTAAGAGCACAACACAAAATCTAAGCAATTTTAGACATGTGTCAATCTCAAATGAAAAAAGGCTTTGTGCTGGCACAGATGTCAGTGCTTGAATTAAAGAGATGGAGAATTTCCCGGAGCGAGAGCCGCACATGCTGACATAATACATTGTTAAGGCTCCATGTTACGATACAACCAATGTGTTTTAATAATTTATTGGTATTTATTTAACACACAACACTGTCATGCCAAATCTAAACCAAGAGGTCTAGGTTCCCCATTGAATCGTGTACATGGTTCTTATCAGTATCATAAGACGCTTCCTCAGAAAAGTCTCCTGCGTGTGATGAAATTAGGAAAGGGTGTTTTTCTAAATTTCATTAGAATGGCATTCTGATACCACCTTCCGCAGATCTCAATGGGATCTTGCTGGAATGATTGAATTTGGCTTTTTCTTTTTCCATCTTCATCTATCAGACTTTATCTCCCAAAGAAATCACTGATTTAAGAGTTAATCTCATTTGAACACTTAGTCAAAACCTAGCCAGCTAAGAGAGTGCTATAGGCTAACACGGAAACCCGCTGGATATAGAATCTAGGTTGAATTTTTCTGGACTGCCTTAATCACTCATTCATCTGCTCAAAAATTCATTCATCTTTATTTCATCATTGCCTAACGAGGATAACGAAGACCGTCAAAATCTTTTTTTTCAACTGAGTATTTGATAATTATTAATTAATAATAATAATGTCAACAATAACCTTAATGACAGGTATTCTCTCTAGAGCAGTGGTTCTCAACCTGTGCATCGCGACCTCTTTGGGGGTCGAACGACCCTTTCACAGGGGTCGCCTAAATACATCCTGCATATCAGATATTTACATTATGATTCATAACAGTAGAAAAATTACAGTTATGAAGTAGCAACAAAAATAATTTTATGGTTGGGGGTCACCACAACATGAGGAGTTGTATTAAAGGGTCGAGGCATTAAGAAGGTTGAGGACCACTGCTCTAGAGATTTGCATCTTAATTATACTTGCGGTAAGGACAAATGAACTCCCACCTGGAACTTAAGCTTTTGGTTTACAGTTTTCAAATCACAGGAGTGAGGAGAAGCTATCTTTATGTAAAAATAATCAGACTTTTTTTTAAGAGCCTCATATGGCAAGATGAAGAGAGAAGAAAGCTGACACGATTTAGTGTGACATCAGTGATTCTCAAAGGGACTCCACACCAGAGAGAATGCTGCTCTGGATGCGCGCTGCTTTAATGGCGGTGACAGGCCTGACCTGGCAGGTACTAGGAACACCCGGGACAGACTAGAAATGTCTCAAACTACTAACAGGTACCACACAAGATATGAAAGCATCTGTCTGGAAGGGGGTGGCTCCTCAAAACGGGCTTAGACCTGTTTGAAGTTTCTATTTCTTTAACAGGCCCATCCTCCTTCCTTGTGGAGCATAGAACTTACAAACATTTTAAAAGCTAAATGGTTTTATTTTAGTCAGGAATAATATCTTGTTTCACTGATAGAAACCCAACTCAAACTAGCCGGAGCTTTTAAAAAGTGAGGGCATGATTGCCTCATGAAGCTTCAGGCACAGCTAAACCCAGGTGTCAAAGGATGACTGGGGAGCACGTAGCTCTGTTTCTTTCCTCTGAATGGGCTCCAGTCTTTCCCACATGGAACTCCAGAGCATTAAACTTACCAGTGGTGAACTTTAAACCCAGTGGAGCGAGAACCTCTTGGTTATGGGTTGAATGATGTGTGCGTCCCTCTCTCTTCCCCCCGCCCCCAATATAGGTTGAAGTCCTAACCCTCCAGACCTCAGAATTATCAACTTTTTTTGGAAAGAGAGTCATTGCAGATGTAAGTAGTTAAGATGAGGTCATACTGGAACAGGCAGGCCCCCTAATTCAGTATGACTGGCATCTCTATAAAAAGGGGAAAGTTAGACAAACACACAGGGAAAAGGCCACATAAATAGTGAGCTTTGCTGGCACAAGTCAAGGAACTCCCAGAAGTTAGGAGAGGGGCCTGGAACAGAACTTCCCTAGCACTTTCCAAGAGAGCGTGGCCCTGCCGACACCTTGATTTTTGACATCTTGCCTCCAGGACCGAGAGATGATAAGTCTCCGTTTGTAGTAGTCCGTTCTCACAGCAGCCTGGGAACCCCACACACCCTCCTTTCCAAAGCTTCCACGCGGACCTCGAGGTTCACTCCCAGTGCGTCCATTGGGCCACATCCATCTCTGTGGCCAGGGGGATGGTGCCCACTCCCAGAGTTGGGGATGGAGCCAGTCCTACCCTGTGTGTGTGCCAAGAGCGAGCAAAGGGCGGTTCTCCAAAGAAAGGTCAAAGTGCTGCGGCCCACGAAGGGAGGCTGGCAGACACAAAAGATGTCTGCTAACCATGAATTTATCCAAGAAAAATGAGGTTATTGCAGCTCAGATTGCTCTCTGCCCGAATAATCATCACGTCCTGCTCCACAGGCCTGACATGCACCTACTCCTCAGTCCTGGACCGAACCCCTTCTGTGATGCCTTTCCCCAGCCCCTCCCATAGAATTCAGGATCACCCTCCTCCTGCCATGTGGCTCTTTGCGATCATAACATAGTAGCCTCTTTAGAGTGCTTATGATGTGCCTCCTGCCAGAGCTCCATGTGATTTAACTCATTTAATCCTGATATAACCCAACGAAGTAAATACTCTATTAGCCCGATTTACAGGAGAGGAAATTGAGGACCAGAGAGGTTAAGTAACTTTCCCGAAGCTAATTTCCTCAGCTAATAGGTGTTAAGTGCCAGAACTGAGATTTGAATCAAATCAATTTAGCCCCAGAGCCCATGTTTTATTTTTGCTGTTGTTGTTGTTTTTACCAGTTCATTATAATGTATCAAATAATTCATATTCTTTACTTCTGTCTCTTTCTATGACACAAGTGGTTCCCAAATATGGAACATGGATCGCTGGTGGAATTCACAATGATTTTAGATTTTTTTTATTTTTGAAATTCTTTTTTTAAAATATATTTTTATTGTTGATAGTATTATAGATATCTCCCATTCCTCCCCTCGCCTCGCCCTCTCAGCACCTACCCCCACCAAGTCTTCACCAGCCTATTGCCCATGTCCATGGGCATGCATATAAGTATATAAGTTCTTTGGTTTATCTCTTCTTGTCCCCACAACCCCACATCTAGTTATGTCAGTCTGTTCTATGCCTCCATGTTTGGGTCTTATTTTGTTGGTCCATTCATTTTGTTCATTAGATTCTACAAATAAGTGAGATCATGTGATATTTATCTTTCTCAGATTGGTGATTTTTCAGTGGTTCTCAACCTTCCTAATGCTGAGACCCTTTAATACAGTTCCTCATATTGTGGTGACCCCCAACCATAAAATTATTTTCGTTGTTACTTCATAACTGTTATTTTGCTACTGTTATGAATTGTAATGTAAATATATATGCAGGATGTATTTTTATTGTTCGCGAGCCACAGGTTGAGAACCGCTGTTTTAGATTTTAAGATATATTAAAAAGTTATTGCCCTAGTTGGTTTGCTAAGTGGTGAGAGCGTTGGCCCACTGACTGAAGGGTCTCAGGTTCGATTCAGGTCAAGGGCAGGTACTTAGGTTCCAGGCTTGATCCCTGGCCCTGGTTGGGGCACGTGCGGGAGGCAACCAATTGATGTGTCTCTCTCATATCAATGTTTCTCTCTCTCTGTCTCTCCCCCTCCCTTCCATTCTTTCTAAAAATCAATGGTAAAAATATTCTCAGGTAAGAATTAACAAAAAAAGCTATTAGTAGTCATAGGTTATATATTTGTTTTATGGGCATCTTCTCTTTCTGGCAACAGACACTCTTTTCACCCCAGAGGTACTATATACACTGTCCTTTTAAGTACACTGATTTCAGTAAAAGCAGCTGATTGAAGATATGGTAAGAATATTCTAGTACACATAGCATGTAAATATGCAGAAAATCTTGACAGTAATATAGAAAAAAATGAAGCTTAAAACCCAGGAACTTACCTAGACTCTAAGCTCTTTGAGGAATATGGTGTGTCTGCTGAATTCTTAGTGGTAGTGCCCAGGACAGTGACCAGCATATAGCAGACACTCATTAAACACTGGATGCATCATTTTGTATTGATTTGGTTACTGGCAACATACTACACAGGACCGGCAGGCCCCGGCTGAATTCAGCACATTGAGTTATGTGAAATAGCAGAAATATCGATCCTCTCATCATTACTGAAATTCAGCCAGGCACAGTCATGATGGGCAGACATCTGCCAGCTGTTATTTGGACAAAGTGCAATGAAAGTTGGGGTCTCAATTCAATGTCAAGTCAGACGACTTTATTTCTCAGAAGCACTTTATGCCTATGATGTCTGTGTGTTCCATGGGTGAGAACTTTCACAGACACGGTTATTGTTTGTAATATGCTTCTTTAAATGACTAGTTCCTTTTACCTTCTCAGAATAACTTCAGATAAAACATTTCAATGACTATGAGGGAGTTCAAGTACAAAAGCAGAAGCTCTTTGCCATGTTAAAAGGTTCAAATTATAGGTTGATAGGACTTAAAAAGCAAAGGGATTATCCTTAAAATTCTCTTATAAGTATGTCTCTATTACAGCCCTATATAAACCAAAGCTGGAAAAGTGTAATGGATAAGTGTGTGAACTTGAAGAAGTTAATTAAGTCCCATGTGCCTTCTTTCTTTACTTTTCTGTTCAATGTGCATTGTAATGGACTTGTTGAAAAGATGAAATGAGTTAATGTACATAAAGCATTTAGTTGACTATTGGGTAAGCACTTAGTTATAATAGGTGTTGTTATTATTGTCATTATTAATACTGTTGATTGAAACTCATGTTCTCTTAGATATCATAGGAGATGAAAAGCTCCTCTATACTGTCATCAATGTAAAAGACATCATTGCATTTAACCTTGTTTCAGGTCAGGCCTACAAGGATGCAGAGTCTGCAGCTGAGATTAATGTGAAAGTTTGTTAGGAGAGCTCTTGATTTTAACAACTTTGGGAGAAGGAAAGGGGAAGTAGGCTTGGCTAGACAGAGAATTTGAACTGGTCGCAGTCACAGTGGCCCCAGCTAATGCCATAGAAAGCTCTGAATTGTGATGACCTTTCAGAATTGTCATATGTTGGGGCAAAAGGGGCTGGATTTCTTATGCTCTCATCTTACAGTTATTTGATTCACATTGCTGCCTGAAATTTGCAACTTCAGTAGAATTTTCTCTTTACCTGAGGCCAACCCACAGTGAGAGCTCAGAGTTATTGGGTGTTAACCTCCTTGAAGCTGGTGAAATTGGACCTTCAGTCCTCATTGGGGGTTCTGGGTGGTGCAGCAAACTCTCTACTACAGTCCACCCCTCGATTTCAGGGCCAAATTTATATAAATTCTGGGAGAAGCAGCTGTAGAAGTCTGGGGACCACTGTGCCTTGGAAAATCTAGAGGAAGATTAGTGGGATAAACCAGCTGCCTGTAGCTGCTTTTAAAGTCACAACTGATCCTCATTGTTTCCTGTCTAGTCTTAGATTTTCTTACCCTCAGCCAGCATTTCTGCCAGTTTAGATGACATGACCCAGACTCTTACATTTGAGGCAGGTCCAAGCCCCTAGTCACCGTGACCTTCTCAGTCAGGATAGCGACTCCCTGTCTGTCAGATCCTTGACATGAGAAGTTCAAAGTGCCCAAATGGAAGCCAAATCTTAAATTTGTTGTTTAAGATAGGCAAGGGGGGTGTTCTATAATTTCCTACATCGAACAGATATTGGCTCCAAGTTGCACTCAGAAAGAAAGTATGACCTTGGGTCAGGTGGTTTTTAGTGGTGAATTGGTAAATTATTAACAATCGACCATTTGGGGGTGAAAAGCCTGATTTGTCGTGTTTATCCATTTCCATGATGTAGATAGATAAGCAGTTGGAAAACTGCAGCCTGCTGGCCCACCACCTGACTTTGTAAATAATGTTTTACTGGAAGACAGCCACATCATTTGCTTACATATTGTCTATGGTTGCTTTTTTGCCACAATGACAGAGTTGAGTAAATGCAACAGAGACTATTGCGAAACCAGGAATTTTCACTATCGGGGGCCCTTTAAAGAAAATTTGCTGAGCCCTTGTATAAATTCTCCCACCACGTCTGATTTCAAGTTATCAGTGAAGCTCAGAGCTGAAAAATGATGCCCACAATTAGCCCTCATAAACTAGTTTGAGCCAGTTGTAAAACACCACATTGGCTGAGGTCAATGCCCACATTGGGTAGAGAGCTGAGGCTGGCATTGGGCAGCACTCCCAGCAGAAATCTGGGTGGTACAGCACAGCATCCATTAATATTTCCATAGATTTCCTTTACAGAAGGTACTCTCATTATAACCATCTTCCAGATCAGAAAACTGAGGCCAAAAGTGTTAAGAGCACTTTGTCCTAAATCATAAAGCTAGTTAATAGTGTCGCTAAGGTTCAGATGCCAATTCAGTAACATTCTATATCTCCTATGCAGCTGTCAGGCTTAATTTTACCATCCAATACCATTCATTCATTCAATCAACTAACTACTATTCAATAAATGTGCTATGTGCCAGGCATTATGATACAGCAAGTAGTAAGATACAAGCCAATAACGTCTGGATTTCTAGTATGTTTGCCTATTTGAATGTCTAAATCTGTCATCTCCAAATTTAGCTCAAAAGCTGGACCACTACAGTGTTCACTGATAGCTCTCTTTTCTGATTAAATTCCTGTTCTACTAATGGTCCATATCATATCAAATGGTACTTTTGGGTCTTCTGATTGTTTTTCAGTGCGGTCTGTTTTCCAGTTAGTTCATGGTCCCTTGAGAATGGTGGCACTTCAGGGCCAATAAATCACGACTATCTCCCACCAAACTCACAACCAAATCAAGAAACTGACACTAGATTCAGAGCCATGAAGATTAGAGTATGAAAAACTATATTGAGGAATTTGGCTTGTACATGCAGCAACAGACCATTTGTTCAACTGATAATTACTAAGCACCTACTCTATGATCAGTCTTGTTCCATTTCCTGAGAATACAGAGATGAAAAAGAGGACAAGATCCCTGCCTTCGTGTAGCTTACATTGTAATGTAATCTGGATGCTCAGGATCTCCTAAGTCTATAGCTCAGAACCCAGCTATCGCAGAAAGATGGGTTTTCAGAGGAAGTCAACTCACCTGCTTGGAAGAGAGATTGCCTTGCACTTGTTGAGCAGAAGCACAAGGAGGAGAGATGAGCTTTTCCATCTGACCCTAAAAGACTGGCCTAGCATATCATCCACGAACAAAAGCTCCATGAAGAGAGGAGAAGGAAGAGAATGCACCCATTATGGGGGCCAGATGACCTAGGAAAAAGAAAGATTTGGTCTATGACATGCTTATGATGACCCCTACCTCACTTTAGATCGGTTTAGATGTTGATATAACATGGCAGAAACAATGTCTAGCTCTTAAATCGGAACATAGTATGTATGCAATTAAGTCTTATGGATTGTTTAATTCCAATATTCTCACTTATACTTTGATAAATGTCAGCACCGAAGAATCATCAAAAGTCAGGTAAGCCTCCTTCTGTTCTGGGTCAATTATGAGAGTCTAGAGCTTTTTTCTGTTTTGATAATTATAGTATCACTAATATCAATAAGTATTTTGAGGGGAATGCTTTGCAGTTGTCTGGGTCACACCCACTGTGTGCCTTGTTAAAATTACATGGCGTCTTCCTGGATGGAAAACCACTGTTTATAAAATGTCCTATTATCATGCTTCGTGATGGATGGGCTGTGTTTATTTGTTTCTTTCCGGGCTGTCTTTAAGAGATGATCTAAGGTTAATGGTGGAAATGCTACCAAAATAAATGGTTTCATGTAGTCAAATATTTCATCTGAGCACTCTGTTTCAGGAAACTTGGGAAGAAAACAAATGAATATTTTTGGAGTGTTTAAATTCATTCCTTAACTTTAGTGCTGCTAAGGTTTCTGAGATATGTTAAAAATATATTTTTCAAGTTACGACCCTAAAAGACTGGCCTAGCATATCATCCACGAACAAAAGCTCCATGAAGAGAGGAGAAGGAAGAGAATGCACCCATTATGGGGGCCAGATGACCTAGGAAAAAGAAAGATTTGGTCTATGACATGCTTATGATGACCCCTACCTCACTTTAGATCGGTTTAGATGTTGATATAACATGGCAGAAACAATGTCTAGCTCTTAAATCGGAACATAGGCTGGCCTAGCATATCATCCATGAACAAAAGCTACATGAAGAGAGAAGGAAGAGAACGCACCCATTCTGGGGACCAGATGACCTAGAAAAAAGAAAGATGGGGTCTATGACATGCTTATGATGACCCCTACCTTACTTTAGATCGGTTTAGATGTTGATATAACGTGGCAGAAACAATGTCTAGCTCTTAAATCGGAACATAGTATGTATGCAATTAAGTCTTATGGATTGTTTAATTCCAATATTCTCACTTATACTTTGATAAATGTCAGCACCGAAGAATCATCATAAAAGTCAGGTAAGCCTCCTCCTGTTCTGGGTCAATTATAAGAGTCTAGAGCTTTTTTCTGTTTTGATAATTGTAGTATCACTAATATCAATAAGTATTTTGAGGGGAATGCTTTGCAGTTGTCTGGGTCACACCCACTGTGTGCCTTGTTAAAATTACATGGCGTCTTCCTGGATGGAAAACCTCTGTTTATAAAATGTCCTATTATCATGCTTCGTGATGGATGGGCTGTGTTTATTTGTTTCTTTCCGGGCTGTCTTTAAGAGATGATCTAAGGTTAATGGTGGAAATGCTACCAAAATAAATGGTTTCATGTAGTCAAATATTTCATCTGAGCACTCTGTTTCAGGAAACTTGGGAAGAAAACAAATGAATATTTTTGGAGTGTTTAAATTCATTCCTTAACTTTAGTGCTGCTAAGGTTTCTGAGATATGTTAAAAATATATTTTTCAAGTTACCCACAAAGTCCACCATGCTTCTACTGACACGTCAATTAGAATATTACACATATTTTCTTCTGGAAAATCCTCAAAAGGATGTAGAAGATGATTTCAGATGCCTGCAGAAAATTGGCCATTTTCCACATGAAATGGCTCCGTAGAGTCATAATGGTTCATGAGAGTGATATTCACCAGACCTGGTTGAAAACAGTTCCTTAAATTGACATCTTGTTCTGAAAATAAGCAGATGTAATATTTGCCACTAATCCGTACAAGTTTGGATGCTTTTAGAAAAACAAAACAAAACATGAGGCCATGTGGGTAAGATATAGAACTTTTCTTTGGTGTCCTAGGCTCTGACCTAGGTCAGGCTTAGTTCAGAATTGCTCTCAGCTCCCATGGGGCTCTCTCTCACTTTGGATCAAAGTTCTATGGTAAACTGCCGCTCCTCATGCCGGGATGAAGTCATTATCATTTTCCCCCTTGGAAACGCTTTGGAATTCTCCTAAGACTCTCCTTTAGGTCCAGCTAAGTACAGAGGCCTGTTTGACAGCTCTCGCCTTCCTGAAAGGATTCATATACCCAGAATATTTTGCAAATGCCAACGTCATTTTCTGTCTTGTAGTCAACATTACTTTGGAGGGAACAGAGATTTAAACTTCCAGAATGGGCTTAAATGACAGCCAGATAAGAGAAGTAGTCTATACTTTAAGACATTCAAGATCAATATGTTTTATTTAAAAAGAGGATTGATATACACCAAACCCTGGCATGACAAAGAGAGTGAGTTTTCCTTCCCATTCTTCTGGTGAACTCCAGCATGAGAAGTTATGCTTCTGACTCTTTTAAACTTAACGTTGTTGTCATTTTCTAAACTTGGAGTTACAGTAGTTGTAGAGGAAAGGTCCAAAATTGACTTAAAGGGGGAAGAAGACCCGCTAGCAATTGAGATTCCACTGGAAAAGTTTCCTATGAAAGGTACTTGTTGGCTGCTTGAAGGGTTATATCTACTTTGGTCTCTTAATTCATTACTTAATATAAAATAAATTGAATTGCTTTTCATAATTATAAGAGTAACTTTTGCTCTTTAGAGGTTAGAAAATATAGACAATAGAAAAGAAAGGAGAAAACAGTCACAGTTTAAGCTGCTTGCTTATAACCACAATTTTAAAAGGTGTATGACTCTACAGATTTATATTTGTTTGTTTAGCAAAATACATATTGATTTTCTATAGCCAGTGCTTTTCTAGGTAGTAGCAATAGAGGCACCCACAAGGGGCTGCCTTCATGGACCATTGTGATGGAAGAGACAAAAAGTAAACAAGTAAATACATTGATAAATAAAACAAAAACAGGTGTTTGTAAGCACCCCCAAAAATTGTTCATGACCCAGCTGGTGTGATTCAGTGGTTGAGTGTTGGCCTATGAACCAGGAGGTCACAGTTTGATTCCCAGTCAGGGCACAGGCCCGGGTTGCGGCTTGATCCCCAGTAGGGGTCATGCAGGAGATAGTTGATCAATGATTCTCTCTCATCATTGATGTTTCTATCTCTCTCCCTTTCCCTTCCTCTCCAAAATCAATAATAATATATTTTTAAAAAATGGTTCATGGAATGAAGATGATGGAGCGTGGGACATTTGAACAGAAACTAGAAAGGCCGAAGCTCTGAGGCTCTGTCAAGAGCTAGGAAAAGAAGCTTCCAGGCAGAGGAAACAGCAAGTGCAAAGGCAGTGAAGACGGAGACGATGCTGGTGGTTCAGGGAAAAGAAGACTCCCAGGTGGAGGGCGGGGAGCGGAAAGACATGAAGTTAATTGAACTGAGAGGCAGAGGCCAGTTCAGATGGGGCTTCGCAGGCCACAGGAAGGGGTTTGGATTTCACTCGGATCTGATTTGTTGCTCACAAGCTCAGCGTGGTTGTCGTGTGAAGACCTGACTTTAGAGGAGCAATAAAGGCAGCAGGAATGTGTCCATGTGAGAGGCAGGCATGCGTGCCGGCAGCGATGACCTTGGGAAGTGGTCTCTGGGGAATTTGATGCTTTGGCGGTAGGGCCTGCCCGCCTCTGCATGGTCCCTCGGACTCTCAGGTGGGCAAGTGCATGTCAGAACTGGAAACTGACCCAGACATTGCCACATGCAGTCTTACATCAAAGCCCAGGAGGCGCCCCCCCCCCCCCCCCAAAAGTAGATTTGGTAGAAAAAGCAGCAGCCGCCCAAACCGCCTCCTTTCTGTGTGGATTTGTCCACTTTGTCCAGCACACTCCTTCTTTTTGTCACTAACCTCTGTTGGCTCAGGTTGGTCAGTTTTCTTTAGAAACAAAGGACAGAGAATGGACAGACATTCCAGAAAAAAGTATCTTTTTTAGAACCACAGACCTAGATGTTCAATCAGAGATGCTTAGGCTTTGAGGTGAATTAAGTAATACCAGTAGTACTCACAAGGACATCTAGAGAATGTTCTAGAACAGGGGTCACATATGTGTGTGTGTGTGTGTTGTGTGTGTGTGTGTGTGTGTGTGTTTAATAAATTTTGACTGGGACACAGACATGCCCATTTGTTTACACATCCTCTCTGGTCGCTTTGCCACTGCAGTGCCAGTTAAGCAGTTGCGACAGAGACCGTATGACCCCAAACAGTTACTATCTGGCCTCTTACAGACAATGTTTCTACTCCTTGTTCCAGATCCTCAGTGCTTCACAGAGTTCAATGCACTACGAATCGCCGGGGGCTCTACTTATGACTGGTCTTAAGTCGAGTTTGGAGGAGGGAGGTTATAGAGGAGCTCCGTCCCCAAGAACCTGGCAGCGGTGGACCGTTCCGCAGCCACACTGCTCAGCATGGCCGCCACCAGGTGCATGTGGCTGTGAGACATGTGAAAAGGGGCCAGTGCAATGGGGAACCGGGACACTTTATTTAATTTCACATATTTTGAATTTAAACAGTCACACGTGGCCAGCGGCTACCTCACTGGACCGCTAAGTTTTAGAGAATAAATCCCAGGTTTGCTTGCTTGTTTCTAAGAAAAAAAAAACAAACCATGCGTGGCTGGCTCAGGCTTCTCTCTGATACATTTTTTTTTTCAGGTAGGTATTAGCATTACAAACAAGTTTAGAGGACATTAAGTCTTAGCTCACTCAGGAGGGAGGGGCCTCAGAGATACTGCAATCTGGCCTGAGTATAATGAACCCCTTTGTTACACTTAAATACCATCATACTATCTTATACACAGCAAAGCACCGAGATGTTTTATAGTAACAATGCAGCAGAGCGCAAACCTCAGACAACTCTGAAAAGGCGCTAATTATTATTATTAGTGTTTTGCGCTAACAATAAATGTCAAATGGAACCCTGAAAACAAATAACTACCTGTCACCAAGAGAATGAAAGGCAATTTTAGTAAAGTGAATTAAAACCCCAAACATCACCAAACCCCACCAGCGAGCAATGCCTAGGCGGCTTGGCGGAGGCCTGGGAGAATGCTGTTCCTGGGATGTCCTTGGGGGGAAGCACTGAGGGCGGGGCCTGCTCATTAGCATGCAGGGCCCTGGGAAGGGACCAGCGCATCTTCAGAAGCAGGCCCTCCTCCGGCCCACGACAATTGGAGACCATTAAGGATAGGACTCTTTATTTATTGGCCGGGCTGCAGCCCGCATGAACGTTATCAGTGAAAAATTAAAGTCGGACAGCAGAGTGTGGATTTGTTTGCATGACATATGTCCCTTAGATTTTTCAAAGTGCATTCTGGGTGTCTCCCAAAGACTATTTTTTAAAAATAAATCGTACATTTTATTTTTTCAAACTTCATTTATCTTTGATATCTGATTGACATATTCAGGACAGTCTAATCCTTTCTGCTGAAGTGAGCTATGACAGTTGCTGCTACAGCAATCAACATCACAGAGCCGTCCCCACGAACGGGGCTGCGGCTCCCCGTGAGCCGGAAGGAGGTTCTGCTGGGTTCTTTCTAGACACCATGCGCTAGTGGGGCCTGTCTCTTGGGTCAGCAGATAGATGAGGCTTAGAGGCTTGAATCAGCTCTCATTACTGCAGTATCATCAGAGAAACCAGGAGACTCAGGAAGCAGGCGAGAGGCTGGCCTTGCCTCTCCAATTTTCTTACTTTGTTATAACCACCGGGGCAGAAGGGGGATGTGAAGTTAAGATATTTAGCCTTGTTACCATGAGCAGCCTAGTTTATTCTACCCAGTCTGGGCTCCTCTCCCTCCCTCCCTCTTTCTTTCTCCCTCCCTTTCTTTTCCTCCTGACCTTTCTTTCAATGTTTGAATTGATGATATAGTCACACAGTTGTTCTAAACTCAAAATTATTCAAAGTTATTCAGAGTAAAAAAGCCTTCCTCCCACCTTGCCTCTCAGCCTTCCTGAAACTGTTCACTTAGTCTCTTAATAATCACATATTTTTTGCCTACAAATAAATGCACAGGGATCCAAGCACATGCACACACACATACACACACACACTTTTCCTCTTTTGTACACAAATGGCGATATATCACACACAGCATTTTTCACCTTGATTTTTTAAACCTGAAGTCTTTTATCTTGGAGATCTTTTCATATCAGTTAATAAAGAACTTTGTCTTTTTTTTTTAAATAAACAAATGCAATGAACTCCAATACATGGCTACAGCATAATTTATTCATGAAGTGCCTTGAATCTAGAGGTGTTTGGGGAATTTCCAAACTTTTGCTCTTACCAACAGCCCTGCAGTAAATAACCTTGAATGCATGTCATTCCACACATGGGAGGGTGTCTGAAGAATAAATTCCTAGAAGTGGACTCACTGGGGCAAAGGGCAAGTGCGTTTGTAATTTGGATAAATATTGCCATTGCCCTGCCTATGAATGCCCATTGCCATAATTCCTACACAAGAGGCCCGTTCCCATCCTCTCACCAAGGATATGACCACACTGTGAATTTTTGCAAATTAGAAAAGGAAAAATAATCTCCCAGAAAAATTTTCCATTTGTATTTCTTTTGAGCCGGGTATTAAGTATCTTGTAATATATGTGTTTATAAAATACATTTACTCTTTGTAAACTGTCTATGCATAGTCTGTGCCTCTTTTTTCATTTGTCTTTTCCAATGGAAAGACTTTACATATTAGGAAAAGTAGCACATAGCCTGTTTCATGAGAAACTTTTGTTCTCAGTGGTAAAAGACATGGATTATTTGTATGAATATAGAAAAATTTGATATTTATTTATTCATGAATTAAAACATAGAAGTTGAACACCTACTATATGTCAGCCACCGTATAGAGGGCTTTGCTGCCAGTTCTAATGGGGCAACAGACAATTAAGCAAGTGAGGTACCTGTGGGGTGAGCAGAGGTAAAGGAAACTACCCCGCCCCCTGGAGGAAAGGGGGGAAGTCATAGAAGGCTTCCTGATGGGTGCAATTTAGAAGCTGAAACCTGAAGAACAAGAGAAGGTCAGGCAGGAAGAAAAAGTGGAATTCGGGAGAATGAGGGGAGCTTTAGGCCAAGACATAGCTTATGTGAAAGAGAGAAGACATCTGTGTGTCAGGGAAGTGATGAGAACGCAATATGATGGAGGCAGAGAAAGGGGGTAATGTTAGCCTTAATGAGGGGGAAAACTGTGGGTAGCTTGAGGGTGAGGACTACTGTTTATTCACACAAATGCTGTGCAAGTGTTGGGGACATTGATGAATAAGACAAGTCCCTTCCTTTGTGGAGCTTAAATTTAGAGGGGGCGGGACAGAGATAATAAAGAAAAGAAAAAGAAACTAAAGAAGAATTCCTATTTTAGTGCTATGAAAGAAATACATGTGGCTGTTTTAGCAAACAAAAGCAGGGTCTCCTTCAGATGGGGTGTTGGGCTTCTCTGAGGAGGTGACAGTCAAGCTCAGACAGTCTGAATAAAAAGAAACAAGAATGCAGACATAGATATCCTCACTGTGTCCAGTACAGGTCTGGTGCTTGGTACCCACCTGGGGGATGTTCATTTCAATGCTTTTTCTTTAAACAAGAAGAAATTAGCTTAATTTATACTCCAAGCTTTGCACAGACATGAGCAAGCTTTATGTCAAGTTTATAAAAGATAAGTTGAAGAGATTTCTGTATATTCCTGGATAAATGACCTCCTCTGTTTTCCCCATCCCAGGCCAGGGCTATACATGCAGTAGCAAATTAGGAAGAACATCGTGAATGGAACAAAAGCTGTGAAATTTGGCTCAGTACTGCGAGCTGACTCCTATAGGCCTTGGGCTGGGTCTAGGTCACACACCTTCCAGGCTAGAGGCTCTTTCAACCCTAATTCTTGGGGACACTTGGCATCTTTAATGTGGCCAGTTACCTTCCATCATGACCTGTCAGTGGCTTCTTCATTTTTTTTTAGATCTGAAAGTAGGTTATTCTAATGTGCCTCAGATATGAACAAGTAAACAATAGGGTACTTGAAACACAGAGAGGGGAAAAAAGGAATACGGTGAGGAAGGGTTCTCAGACTACAAAGCTCACCTTGGTGTGTTGACATCACTGGTGTCTGAACCCCAAAATTACTCAAAGATGAGAAAGAATAACAGAAGCAATGAAAACTCCAGGGTTGGGACAAATTGTAGGTTAAATTCCCAAAAGCAATTTACAACAACGTGTTACTATGCCAGGGATTTATGCTACACCCTTTCATATCTCACTAGAGGCCCAGGGCACGAAATCGTGCACGGGTAGGGTCCCTAGGCCTAGCCTGCGATCCGGGCCATCTTCCGCCTGCTCGCCAGTCCCCAGTCCCGCCCCACCACCACCCACCCGGTTCCCCGTGGTTCCCTGTTCGCCATGCTGTGAGCCTGCGGGCGGGAGCAGGGGGTGGGGGGGGATTGAGAGGTGGTTAATGCACCTCATAATAACGGTTGAGTGGTTGTTCCAGTCGTTATGCCGTTATGGTCCTGGTTTTTTATTATATAGGATTTTAGTTGATTCTAACAACAATACACAGAATGGTGTGTATTATTTCCATTCTGTGGATGAGGAAGTTGTAGCATTAAAAATTTTAACCACCAGGATGAGGCCCCACTGTTGGCAAGTTGCTGAGCTAGAATTTAAGCCCAGGAGCCCTGTTGACTGGTCACCCTCAGCCAAGCTTCCACAGAGAGTTAAAAGCCTCATTGCCACTAGTCCATGGGTCCACAAACATTCCCTGTAGAGGTGGCAGATAGTAACTACTTTCTACTTTGTGGCCCATAAGGTCTCTCCCATATACTCAACTCTACCGCTTTAGGACAAAAGCAGCCATAGACAGTGGCTATGTTTCAATAAAACTTTATCTATGGACCCTGAAATTTAAGCTTTATGTAATATGTATTACAATAAATCATTATTTTTACTTTCTATCAACCATTTAAAATATAAACACAGGCCAAAAAAGAGTAGACAGTGGGCCAGACTGGCCATGAGCCGTGGCTGGTGACCCCTGCACTGGTCTGTAAGTGACGTGAGCCAAATGAACTGCTTCAACAACAGTCACTACTGATTCACTAACAATTTTGACCTGCAACTTTAGATAACTCTTAGTACAACTTACCAAGATTTGTGTAGATATATAAAATATATGTTTTTATTGATTTTAGAAAGAGAGAGGAACATGGATCGACTGCCTCCTGGACACCCCCTCCTGGGGACTGAGCCTGCAACCCAGGCATGTATGCTGACTGGGAATCGATCCAGTGACCCCTGGGTGTATGGAATGACGTTCAACCAACCGAGCCACACTGGACAGGGCACAACTTATCAAGATTTAACAATATGTATAAAACTCTTAAATAATGTGCCTCACTTTTCTTAAAAAACCCACTGTGATAAATGTAAACAAAGCCAACAGGTATACAAAGACCTACATGCAAGGATGTTCTTGTACTGTTATTTACGGTAAGAACAAATTCATAACCCTAAGTATGCAGTAAATAGTGGATTGATAAAATATTACAATAAAAAAAGTGTGTGCTCATTAAAAATGATATGCAAATGTTGACTTATTGACACATAAAGACACTGATGAAGGGAAAACCACAAGTCACAAATATTAGATGTCACGTGAGCCCAGTTGTACAATAGACATAGGTAGGTGTACACACACAAGAGGATACCAGACAACTACATGACAAAACCTTTATGTTGCTTGCTCCTGGATGAAAAGTTTATATAGAGTTTTATATTCTTTTCTATATTTGTTAAAATTTATGTTATTAGATGTTGATTTTTATCAGCACAAAAATACAGGTTATAAAAGTGGAATAAAGGAAGATCATTTGGGAGGATCTCAGCCTTATGCCATGGGTAGAAGGTTTCATCTAAAAATACAACTCCCCTCAGATTCTTGGAGTGTCTGGGTGCTTTGTTTCCTCCTCTCCTGAGCTACACACTGAAACTTTTTCCTTCTCGTTGGATGGTTAAATGCATAACCTGCCTCCCCTCCTGCCTCGTAACCTGCCATCTGTCTTCTTTCTGACCTGTTGGGGACTCACAGAGACATTCGTTCTTTCGAAAGCATGGCACTTGGGAACAACCTGGGTGGAGGCATGGAATTTTTATTGCCTTTCTTCTGTTTTTCTTCCTCCAGGTCCCCCCTTTTCTTCTCTGCTTTTGCCCAGGGGGACCGGTGCATGTTCTTGCTCCCACACTCTGTCAGCCCCGGAGCCCCGCTCCCACGGTGACAGTGACGGCCACCATCCTGGTTGTGATTTATCTTCGCAAGTTGCCAAATCACTCTTGGTAGCATGTCTGTGCTTGGTGAGTAATGAGGAAGACCTACCATCCATCTAAGGGCAAAACAATGTGAGCGGTTACATTTAAATTTAGCTCTCTTCCCCCCTCAGCTTATTTCTTATTTTCTGATCGAAAAGGGCCCATGTAGAGGCCTTTGTGGTAAATACCTAAATAATTGTGTCACAAAGACGGAGGATCATTTTTCAACGGAGTCAGCGATCGCTTCATGGCAATTTCTCCGGCCTTTTCAGGAGGGACTCGTTCCAGTGCCCGCCTATGAACTCAGCAGGGCAGGCCATTGCATCATCATGCCGTCTGCAAATTGCAAGAAGACATCACCTCTACGGGAGGCAACATGTGGGACCTGGGCAGTCTCCCTGGTAAACAGTGAAGGAGGATGAAGCACATAATAATGAGCTCCACCTGATGTGACAGCATGAGCTGGGGGAAGGGAAGCTTTGAGGACAAGAGACCTGAGTTCGAATCCTTGTCCAGCGCTTCCCATCACTGTTTCACTTTGGGCAAATCGTGAATTCTCTGCAGCTGCTCCTCACCTGGGAAATGGCCACTCACTCCTCTCTACAGGATTGCTACGAAGATGTGGTGGAGTGTTTTCCAAAGACGGCGGTGGAGCTCTCTCCTGTCCTGTGATTTCTAGGACACATCCACCGTCTCATCCAGCAGGAGAGTCGCGCTTTCTGTCCCCTGAAGCTGAGCTGGCCTGTGACTCCCGTGTAATCGATAGGAGGCGGCAGAAGTGATTCTGTATGTCCGTTGAGTTTCGGGCATAAAAGGCGATGGAGCTTCTGTCTGGTGAGATGCGGCACTCACGCCTGGACCCAAAGTCCAGGTGCCCCAAGGCTGCTATGCCCACAGGAAGCCCAAGCAGCCCTGTGGGAAAGCCACAGGGGGTGTTGCTGCCAACACACCCAGCCGAATCCCAGCCCACAACCAGCACTGACCAGCAGTCATGTGAGAGAAGCCACCTCAGAGAATCTCAGCTCCCACCTCTCCAGGCAGCCCTGTCCCAGGGCCCCGGCTGACCCCCAGGCACCGGGGAGCTGCGGCTAGCCGTCCCTCGCACCCTGTGCGGCTGGCCTCCTCACCTGCACTCTCCAGGAGCATACTGAATGCTTGCTTTCTGCCACTGAATCTGGGGGTGATTTGTTATTCAGCAATAGTAACAGGAAAAGAAAACTAGAAAAACAAAATCCTATAAAGCTGATGGCACATAGTAGGAACCTTAGTAAGTGTCAATTCTAATCATTTACATTATTTTCTTCTCGGAATCAGACTTCAGGCGGTAAGTGCCCATACGGGAACCTCTACCTCCAGAGCATGGAAGGGGATGAATCCATTCAGCTTTGTTTATTCATCCACGCATGTGCGTGACACTTACTGGATGCCAATTAGATATTTGGATGTTTGTCAGGTAGCAATGTGCCGGGCATGCTGCTGGGTGCTGGGGAAATGCCAGCAACAACATAGACCTGGGCCCGGCCCACATGAAGAGTCCAGGGCATCAGAAAGACAAACAAGCAAACAAGTCAGTAAGAAAATGGCGAAGCTGTGCGGCAAACTGGGATAATGTGTCAGAAAGTGGGGAAATGCCATTTACAACTGAGGCCCTTTCGGCACCGCCCCTTCTCGATGCCTCTCCCGCTGGGTCACCTCTGGAATGGTTTGCTGCTTTTTCCTTCTGAACTGTTTCCGATGGAATTTCATGCGCATGGGTGCACCTATAGGATATACAAAATACTGTCTTGTGCTTATAGAACCTTTTGGTTGTTAACAAAGGCCTCATAGGGTGAGTGATGTTTCTGCAACTTGCTTATTTTCCCCTCAAAGATATGTCTTGAGGATATGTTTATGGAGGCACACAGAGATCCCTTCTAGTCTTTTGAAACATTAAATTTTTTGCTCTTTCACACCTTATTGGGCCATCTCCCTGCTGATGGACACGCAGGCTGCTTCTAGTTATCACACTTCCCCCCAGAAGGCGATGTACATCCTTGCACACGTCCCCTTGTGCCCTTGTGTGAAGGTTTCTCTAGGGCGCACACGGAGGAGGCAATGGCTTGATCAAGATCATAGATACTTTTATCTTAAAGACACACTGGCCTTCTACCCAACGCCTGAAAGAGTATTCGTTTCTCCATACTTGGCCATCAATTAATTTTTAATCAAAATATTGAATAAAATTATGACCCCCCAAAATCTAAAACTTATACAATGTGTGTGTTCAAATGTAGATGACCCTTGTGTCCCTTCTGATCACCTGGGGCTGGGGTGGACTGAGAAAACCCATGCCCCGTGGATAAAGGTATTTTGGGGAGCTGGGAGAACATTCCCCAAAGTGAAAATATTGGTTCTGAGGCTGCTGTAGTGCATTGCTGAGGACTGGGAGGGGCTGGGGAGAGGCGAGATGCAGAAAAACATGCCACAGAAACAGAACTGTTTCCTAATAAAAAAATCGCTCAAAGTTCTCCGCGAGGCCCTGTCAGCAGCTCTTCAGGCAGCACGGCTTGTTTTAAATTTTATTTAAATCAACAAATTGTACACACTTGAACACGAAAACAGAATACAGGGAAAACACAAGCTGCCCTAACAGAGTAACGTCTAATAAACATTATGCTACTCAGAGATATTTGCTGTTTAATCACCCCATGAAAGGACGCATTCAGCCAAAAGATGTCAGATAGCATCTTGCTAAAGGCGATGGTGCCAGCTTTCCTGGCTTCGGAGTTCATGCAGCTTTTTTTTTTTCCTCTCTCTTCCCCATTTGCTTATTTATTTATTTTTTAATTTGGGAATATCCAGCTCTGAGATGCTCTATCTTTTGGATGATTCAGAGGATCAATCATTTAGGTTTTGAGTAATGACAATAATATCCATTGATCAAATAGTTTATTCGTCAGGACTGGCTATATACTCTGTGGGGCCCAGTGCAAAAATGGGGAGCCCCCTTTTCAAAAATGGTGACATGTTTAAGACGGTGACAGCAGAGCACTGAAGCTATTGCCGCCATTTCTCATTGAGGGTCCCATGCGGCTGCCCAGGCTGCATATTGGGAAGCCAGCCCTGATCTGTGGCCATCTTCTTAGTGGCAGACTCCTTCTCCCTCCCCCTGCTCCAAGCAAAGACAAGGTGACCAACCAGTTGATGAAACTCCAGAGGACTTACAATGGTTGGTCCCTGAACGCTTCCTAAGGATGGGCCAGCTAACAAACTGCTTGGCTCTTGTTTTGCTGGGTGTGATGCAAGCTGAGAGCTAAGTTACTGGGTGAGGCAGGGTTGGGAATGATAAGACAGAAGGAAAAACAGAGAGAAGCAGAAGACATTGGTACCCAGAGTAGAACTTTGAGGAAAGAAGAGACATGTATCTGAAAAAATAATTTTAAAATTATGTTTTGCTGCATGATATGTGATATAATTCCTCTTTTGTCTCTCCTCTAAAAATTATTCAGTAAAATCTACTTAGTCACTAAAGCAATGAGGAAGAATGTGATAAGATGATGTGTTGGGTCTCAAAGTGGGTGAAAGAAGAGCTTTGAGGCTACCCATTAGATACAGACAGTATTTGAGTTACACATCAAGTATTTCTTTAAATTCTCCCAACAAAGCTCTAAGAACTTCAGTATAGAACTCATTTGATCATTTTCTATTGAGTGGTTGTCATTTTAAAAAATACTAATTTACAGAAAATTTTTACTTAAGGAAATTAGTCCTGTGTCATGTGAGTTGCAAATATTTCCCCCATTTGTATTTTAGTGTATTTTTCAATGCAGATTCTTTTGTAATATTTTATTAGTTTCTAGAGCTGCAGTAACAAATTATCACAAATTGGGTTGCTTAGAATGGCAAAGTTAAATTTCTTACCTTTCTGGAGGGTAGAAGTTCAGAATCAAGGTGTTGGCAGGGGCATGCTTCCTCCAAAGGCTCTAGGGAAAATCCTTCCCTGATTCTTCCAGCTTCTGCTGGTTACCAGCAATCCTTGGCTTGTGGCAGCATCACTCCAATCACTCGTCTGTCTTCACATAGACTTCTAGTCTGACTGTCTCTGTGTCCAAATTTCCCTCCTCTCCTAAGGGTGCTAGTCACTGGATTAAGGCCCATCCTACTCCAGTATGACCTCATCTTAACTTGATTACATCAGTCAGGACTCTCTTTCTAAATCAGGTCACATCCATAGATACTTAGGGTTAAGACTTTGGCCGATCTTTTGGGGGAATATAATTGAACCTGTTACAATATTTATATAGTCAAATTTATTAAATTTTTCTTTCATGGCTTTAGGATTTTGCATCATTTCATTAGAAAAGTCTTTTTATCCTGTGACTATGAAAACAATTTTTCCACATTTTCTAGGAACTAATAGGTTCATTTTAATAGTTTGCATTTAAATGCTTGAAATTGTAGCATAATTAAGTATATGTAGTGCATGATGCAGGATTTCTATTTTTTTTTTTCAGGTAGCTATTTAGATGCCTTAACATTACAATCTTTTCCAAACTGATATTAAATAACACTCTTGTCATGTAATAAATTCCCATATTTATTTGTGCCTATTTCTGAACTTTAGTCTCTATTAGTCTGTTTTTTCTGTATCAGGACCACCAGGTTTTAATTATTGTATATTAGGATATGTTGCAGAGTTTTCCCAACTCTTTATTTATATCTTCTTAATCATGTTAAATACATAGATATACTTAGAAAAAGTAAAAATTATGCCAAAATCCATTTTAAAAAGTCTTCTAGGCCACTTAGCAGCAATGCAAAGTCATCTAAAAAACCTCTCCTTTTGCCTTTTCAGTTTAATGCTAGAATGGATTATCTATCAAGAAAGAATATTGACTTTTATCAAGAGCCTACATCTATGATGACATTGTCATTTTCCTTTTGATCTATTAATATAGGTTTTCCTAATACTAAAAGTGTTCTAGAATGTTAAGAAGTCAAGATTTGAATTCTTATTCCTACACTTATAATTGTCTTCTTAAGAGAATTATGTCATCTTACTGAGACAATTTTCTGTAAAATGGGAATAATTGTAGCATTGTCATTTTTGCCTCCTCATTTTTATTTTCCTTCTTTGTGAAACAATGCCCCCCATTTTCCTTTGGGGAGTCAGTGCATTTGGTGCAAGGGAAGTTGATCCTTTCCCTAGGACCAGGGTTAAACATTGAACCCAGGCACTTCCTCCACCTGGTGGCATTGACTCGTTTAAGGGTGACACAGCTGGGCCAATGAGAGCTAGCTTTGGGCTTTTCCTGGCCCTGCTTTTATTTTTTACTAAGCTCCTAGCACATGAACATGCTATATTTGTCTTGCTTAGGTTCAGAGGAATTGCTGGAATTGCAAATTCACATGCTCACAGGGCCAGGAAGTTGGTACAAATCAGGGTTTCTGAACTTCGGTACTGTTGACATTATTGGTTGTGGTGGGCTGTGCTGTGCATTTTAGGATGTTTAGTAGCATCCCTGGCCTCTACCCACTAGATGTCAGTAGCACCCACCACCCATCCCTGTGTGACAATCAAAAACATCTCCAGACATTGCTGAATGTTCACCGATGGTGAAATTGTCCCCAGTTGAGAACCAATGGCATAAATGAAAGGTGTCAGTACCCACCACCCATCCCTGTGTGACAATCAAAAACATCTCCAGACATTGCTGAATGTTCGCTGATGGTGAAATTGTCCCTAGTTGAGAACCAATGGCATAAATGAATGAAGCCCCTACTGAGACTGTGAGTCATGGTGCCTGTTTTGTAGAGAAGGCACTGCCCTGTCTAGGGGGCGGCCACTACTCAGCTATAGCTGATGACAGCGAGAGGGAAATAGGGATCCATTATTGTTAGAGTTTCCAAATTTCTTAGTTTTGGAATCTTCTAGTCTAGCTTTTTTTTCATATTTTAAAATGTCAACACATTTTCTCATAAGTTGATGTGGACCCAATGAAAGACATCTGTGGACCCTGTTTGGCCTCCTGGCTGCCTGGGTGCAAGCTCTGGCTGAGAGGAGACCCCAGGATGCTCTCCCAGGTGCCGGTGATGCTGAGTAATGCTTCCATGTCTCACATACTTACCCCAGGGATGCTGTCTTTCAAAACAGTTGGGCTGAGCAAAGTAGTATTTAATTCTCTTCATTCATTAGGTTCATGTTGCCCCTTGAATGGGTATTTATATTTTTAACTTGTTTCTTGGTAACAAGCAAATTCTGGAATGGGTAAAATGACAAGGACTATTTAGATGATGCTGTCTTCAGGGAGATTTCAGTTGGAGCCCTCCAGTTTTTCATCCATCTCAATGCTGTCGATGATGAGTATTTTATTTGCTTGTTAGTACTGGGACCTCCTTCATGCTAACTCACCAGTGTGGGCAATCAGAATAAATATAGAGGGGAATCTCCTGACCTACAGGCAACAAGTGTAGTCAGATCCCAGAAAGGACCAAAAGAGTTGTCTTGAATCAAATGGCATCATTCTCTTGTTTTCTTTGATGTTTCCTTCATTAATTTCTCTCTCTCCAGAAGGAACTGTTTTCTCTCCTCATAAGCACTTGGCTACCCCATTCCTGGAGTTATGTTGCTTGTGCTTCATATAACTCCAATTGAGATTTCTAGGCGAGAAAGTGATGAGCCAGGTGGAGGCAGGCATCCACCCCATGTCTGACCAGCAGCAACGACATCACAAAGCCAGAGGAGCCACTGTATGACAGCAGGTGCTTTCTTTTGCTCCTGTGGAATTTCCAGAATCTAGACTCATGCCTGGTACATAGGAACGTATGTTCTCTTCTCTCTTTACACACACCTCGATGACCTCATCTAGACTTGTGACTTTAAAACCATCTACAGTCTGCTGACACCCAAATGTCATTCCCAGGATGAAGCTTTCCCTTAAATTCCACTTTGATAGCTCCACTGAGATAGAAAACATCTAAAGTGTAGGCGTCTAAATTAAACTTGTCTAAACCCCAGCTCTTAGCCAATGGTGGTGGGTCTTTCCCATCTCAGTCAATGGTAACTGTGTCCTTCCAGCAGCTTGGGCCAACATCTTGGCATTCATCTCCGACACCTCCCTTTCTGTCACTCCTCACTTCCAAGTCATCAGTAAACCCTACTGGCTGCAGAACCTGACAACCAATTGTCACCCATCACGATGGTTATCTGGTCAGAGTCATGGCCATCTCTCAATGGATTACAGCAACAGCCATCTAACCAGCCCTGCCTCGTCCACCTTTGCTCACCTGAATTCGGGGAACTATGGCCACGGTGCAAATCCTGCACATCACCTGTTTTAGTAAATGACTTTGTTGGAGCACAGCCATACCCATTCGCGTTTTCATTGCCTGTGGCTGATTTTATGCTACAGCTGCAGAGCTGAGGGTTTATGACAGACAATACACGACTAGCAAAGCCAGAAATACTTACTATCTGGTCTTTTCACAGGGAACACTTGCCTACCTCTGCCCTGTATTATTAGGTGGGAAGAGTATCATTTCAGAGAGAGACAGAGAGGAAAGAGTCAAAGTAAATATATGGAAATGATAAGCAGGGGTCATCTTGGTCGACAGAATAACAGGTAATTTTTGTTTTTATCCCTCTGCTTTTCAGTCTTTCCCAAATGCATACAATAACCACTACTTTGGCAACACATACAAAACACAATTTAAACTTGTGTAATATTGTTTGAAGAGCCCAGTTCTATTCCTCCCAGCCTCCCAACCTCTTCTCGTGGTTCCAGTGACCACAGAGGAGCCTCCGGTTGTTTTGTTGATTGGCCTGTGACCAGGTTCTGCTCAGGGTTGCACCTGGGAAGATGTAAGTCTCAGGAAAGAGGAGCAGGGCAGCGGTGCTGGAGGAAATTAAGATCTGCAGATGTGACATTTCCTAGAAGCCAGCCTGTCTTGGTTTCTCCCATAATTACTCACCATTTTGTTTACAAATGGGAAATAGCACTCTACTGTTCGGTGTCTTCCAAGAGACTGAAGTTAATTTGAAATAATCCCCCAGCACAAGCACCAATCAAAGCACCTGGAACGCCCTGGTGCCATACCCTCTGGCTACTGACACGACGTTATTGATACACAAATCAAAGTTGACTGCTCTGGTAACACTGAGTCCCCTGGCGGTGAGATCTTTCCACAGAGAAGGTGTTCCTTTCCGAAGACAGGGCCGACTTAAAACAATATCTCACTATAACAGGCTTAGCTAAGACAGTACAGGGATCCCAACCAGAAATTTTATATCTCCTTCCTTTATTTCAAAAACATTTTTAGATAAAATGAGCCTACCAAAAATTCATAAATAAATGAAAGAAGAAGAAATTCAAACTATGCTTAAGAATAGACTCATGAGACATAAAGGCGGTTACCAACATAATACGACTTGAGGGCTGTCATAGGTTTCACCTGTCAGAGGTGGTAGCAGGAAACGTAAGCCTGCCTGAAGTTTTCACCATTAGAGCCATTTCTCAGAGACAGTGTTTTTTAAAAGGCTCTGTTCAAATATAGAATTATTGAACCTCTGGATTTAAAGGGTCCTTGGACGTCATAACTCCATTCCTGAACTGATATGTGAATCCTGTATCACCTGTAAGTCACTGTCTAGTCTTGGTATGTATGAACTCCTCCCAAGACAGGGAACTCATTACCTCTAAAAAAGCAACCATTTCATTTTGAGTGGCATTAATTTATTAAAAGTCTTCATCATGGTGCACCAAAATCCATGAAATGTTTATTCTTTCATCATTAGTTTCGTTCCATTCAGCTGAACAAATACTGACTATGCACTCGTTCAGTCATGGTGACACAGTGGCAGTCCCGGCAATCCAGGCTCCCTCTCAGGTTCTTACATTCAGTGAAGGTGGTGGCCAGCGCTCAACCAGATGGTAAATAAGCAAGACCATCTCAGACATGGTCAAGATGAGGGGAAGTGATAGTGGCCAGAAAAAAGAGAGGTGGGAGTACTTTGGATGGAGGGTGTTGAGTTGAATTGTGTTCCCCCTAAAAATATGCTCAAGTCCTAATCCCTAGTACCTGCAAATGTGACCTCATTTGGAAATAGGGTCTTTGCGATGTAATCAAGTTAAAATGATGTCATTAGGTTGGGTGAGTGACTGGTATAATTATCAAAAGAAGAGAAGAGATATCCACCAAGAAAAGGCATGAGAAGATGCACAGGGGAAGCATCATGTAAGGAGGAGGAGAGCATGGAGTGATGCATGTATAAGCCAACCAATGCCAGGGCTCACTGGCAACCCCCAGCAGTAGCTAAGAGGAAGGCATGGAACAGACATTTCCCTAGAGCCCCTCAGAGAGAGCAGGGCCCTGCAACATCTTGAGGTTGAACTTCTAGCCTCCAGAACTGTACAAGAGGACATTTCGTTGTTTTACCACCCATTTTGCAGAACTTCATTACGGCAGTCCCAGGAAGTGAATATAGAGCTGACTTTTTAGATGACCTGCCAGCTTTAATCAGGACGTAGACTCTTCCAGGCACAGGGACCAGGGAGAGCAAAAGTCCTGACGAGGGAGTGTTCCAGGAACAGAAAGGAAGCCAGTGGGGTGGGAGCTCTGACCAAAGAGGGGGCAGTAGGAAAGGAGCCAGGAGAAGTAGCTGAGAGCTAGATTATAGCAGCAGAGGTTCCCAGACTAGCACACACAAAACATGCGGGTGTTCCCAGGGATTGGCACATGGTGGGCCCAAGCATTGATACATATTTTTAAAGATTTTGAGAACCACATCTGTAGAGCTTTGTAGGCCTGGTAAGCAGTTTGGAATTTATTCTCTAGGCGATAGGAAGCCATTGGGCGTTTTAGTTCATTTGGAAGCTCTACTCTGCAGTATGACAGCCTTCAGATATTTGTAAGCAGTTCTTGTATGCTGCTCCCAGCCCCAAAGCCCCTCCTCTCCTCTCCTGTCTTCTCTTCTTACAAAATCGCCAGTTGCTTGTATGCAATTTGGTTTAATAATTATCTATTGCAGACCTAGCAGGAAGCCATGTAAGTAGAACACCTCAACATGCTTTAACGTGGTATCACACTTCTGCCTTGACTGGTCCCTAGAAGAGACCCTAATGCTCAAGAAATTTTGAAGTGGGGAAGAGAAAAGATTCTAGGATTCATTCAGCAAATATTTGTGTGTGTACCTGTTGAAGCAAAGTCTCCTTGTTTTGATTAGCAGGAGCCAAGAGGCTCAGGTGGTGTCACCCATTGCTGGGGTTGGTGGCTGCTACGGCAGATGGATTGGCTGGAGCTAGACCTGTTCAACTTCTCTGGGCTGAGAACAGATCAGGAAATGTCATTCACACAGTGAAGAGTGCTAAACCTGGACACTGCAATTTAGCTCCAAGGTATTTTTGGAAACCCCTTCTTCTCAAAGCAGACACCTAAGACAACATTTGAACTGTGGGCTTGTCCATGCTTTCTTCTCTCCAGAGACAGACAAGTATCTGATGAACACAGACACATGGTGGCTCACGATGCATCAAACTCCAAAAGACCAAAGCAACACACTGCCAACTTGTGAGAAGGTGGACTGGCTATCTACCTGTCTGTCCTCCGCCCAGTATTGCATAGACATCTATATTGTAAAAATCCTTGCTTCTTGTTCAGTTCACAAAAGAAATAACTCTGGAAGTGGTGATATGCCTACCAATTAGAGGAAACCTTAATATCTTACCAGGGTAGGCACTGGTATGGCTCAGTTACCTTTATACAGCATTGGTCTGTTCTGATTGATTGGTACCTTATGTTAAATATTTTTAATTTTGCTTCTTTATCTCAGTGCTCACATGGAGACCTCATTCTAAGGCTCCCATCCTTGGAGAGTAATTATTGGTCAAGCTTTCAATGATCATAGTCCTTGTTACCACCCTATTCCAATCCACAAGGTGGACTCTTGGATCCCCCTTTATGCAATGACGTTGGCCCCACCACCATCCTAGCCACGCTGATGGTCCTTTGTGGAAGCTGCTCAAAGTCCCTTCTCTATGAACTAGGTTAAGGTCAAGGAGAAATTCAGTCTTCCTATTGCTATTATTTGGTCTCACTCTGTTTTTCTCTCTCTATCTGTATCGCTTTTTTCTGTCTCTCTATTTATAATGCAAAAAAAATGAATGTTGTCAGCAGCCATATTGTGTAGTTCTTTTTTTCTGTCTCTCTCTTTATAATGCAAAAAAAAAAAATGAATGTTGTCAGCAGCCATATTGTGTAGTCTAGAAATTGGGAAATAGAACAAAGAAATTTTCAGTAAAAGAAAAGAATCCATCTGATGCCATTAAGTTTTCTATATTCACTTCAAATTATATTGAATCAGATGGAATTGCCAATATTTGACCAGTTGAAAATTGATCCCGATTAATAAAATTGACATGAAGTATATTTCTAGCTGTGCTATTTATAATGGTATTATCCTTTTCAACTTTCTCTGATAATTACTTTGTTTGTGTTACTGTTTATTTTTCCCCATAGAAGTAAATATTATGATATCTTCACATAAATTGGGAATCCTTTTTCTTTGATATGAATTTGAATAGGGTCATGACATGCCTGAGGCAGACAGAAATATCAGTTCCACCATAGAAAAGGCTTTGTTAGCCAAAGGACTACTCTGTGGGGGTTTAACATTTTTGTTCTGGGTATCTGGACCTCAAAAGTGGGCCTAAAGGAAGACGCGAATCACTTTTAGGTGAGGAGCAAGTAGAAACCAGGCTAAAATCCTAACTCTTTTTTTAAAAAAAATTACCTTTATTGTTGAAAGTAGTACAGATGCCCACCTCTTTCCCCCATTGATGCCCTCCATCCCCACCTGTCCCATCCCCCCATTCACCACACTTTTGTCTGTGCCCATTGGTTAAAACCCTAACTCAAACCATAATGTGGGGCCACACAGCTGACTTAAGAGTCTCTGACAAGACAGTGTTTAAGAAACAGAGTACAGTAGAGGGTGACAAATTGGACGGTGGGCTGATAGTCTAAGGTGGGGGAGGGATGTGTGTTGCTTAAGATTCAAAATAGTAGAGAGACATTTTGGAGGATTATAAGCTGTGATAGTCATGGATACCGGATGGAAGCTGGGGAAGCCCTGAAGCATGTTAGGTGTCTCATCGCGATCAAAGAATGTTCCGTTTCTAGAAGGTGATCTGTAGAAGGCATCGCACAGCCTCCCTTTCAAAGCCCTGGGAAAAAACAACCACAGAATCCTCTTGTCACCAACTTGTCCCAGGCTCGATTTGTAAATGGTTCTGTGATTATATCTGGTGGCCTCTTGGTCACCTCACTGTCATTAGAAATATGCTGCTATCAGCAAACCCTGGCCCATGGGCCAATTCCAGCCCACCACCTGTTTCTGCACGGTCTGTGAGCTAAGAATAGTATTTACATTTCTAAGTAGTTGCAGGGAGGAGAATGTTTCTTGACATGTGAACATTACATGAAATTCCAGTGTTGTTCTCAAAGTAAAGCTGATTGGGACACACCAACACTGATTCATTTACACCGTGTATGTGGCTGCATCCATACTGAGATGGGCTTGAGTAGTTGTAACAGAGACTGTATGGTGAGTAAAGCCTGAAAAATGTACCATCCGGCTCTTTTACAGGAAAAAAGTGTGCTGATCCCTGGGCTGGAGCACCTTGACTTTGGCTTCTCAGAGACTTCTCAAGCAGGATGTTGTCGGGGTGCCTAAAGGGGGGACTTGGGCTATGCCTGCTTTGTGCACACTCATTCTTAAATAGCAGAATTTGGCCAGAAACTTGCTTTCACAGGAACGTGGGTGTGAATTGTGAGAGCAGATTCAGAGCTGACAACTTTCTCTCACTGTGGGGAGTTAATCCCGTGGCCAAAAGGAACCTAACTGTAAAGCCCAATTTGCTTCAGTCACTCGGTAGCAGATGTCCTGAGAAGGGCAGAATACTGGACTGGAACAAAATACTCAAAATTCCTGATTCTAGACATAAGACCCAATTGCTTTACTGCCTTGGTACACCACAAAATATCCAATATCTTTAAAATGAATCCCTTTGTTTTACTTAGGACTCATCCAGCAGATGTTTATCACTTGCAAGCAAACAGGAGCCTTATTCATATACTCCTGGTGATCAGGGGAGGGGGATAAAAACACAGAGTTGCGCCTGTTCATTTTATGGAGCCATAAGATCTCCCTGAATTATTTAGTTAACCATCCACCAGCGCTTATGACCAGGAACCTCTCATACTTAACCCAGAAATCTTAGTTATTAAGGTGATACTTTATAATCTTTGCATTGGGCAACAACAGGGCAAAAATACTGATACATTTTAGGGAGGAATAGGGAGTGTGTAGTGTGTTGATGGGTAATAAGTAACATGCACACTAGCTCTTTTTAAGAGAGGACAAGACGTCCCACACTTAAAGCAACCCAAATGCCTCATCTATGATTCAGAGGTTGTTCCAAAGATGCAGCAGGTGAGCAAGCAGACCTCCCAGAGATGTATCCAGGGTCAGTGCAAGGGACCCGTGCATGGCTTTTCCTGTTGTGCTTCTTTCTGTCGCATTTGCCTTCCTGACCCTCACACCCCGTCATCACTGCCACCCCTCCCCCCACTGCAAAGTCACCTCATCTCACCACTTTGTGGTGACAATATCAGTGACTGCTTGAAGGATGTGCAGAGAGGCCAGCAGAAGTGTGCTCTCTGCAGTGACATGCCAGATCAATAAACACCCTCACGCAAACCTGTCCCAGGGAGTGGAGAAATGAGTCCCTGCTTTAATTATTAAACAAGAATTGGCAAGAAGCAACAGATAGGCACTTTAGAAGACAAAAAACATTTCCAACGCTAACTTTTTCCTGCCTCGATTATTTTCATCCTCCCACTTATCAACCAATGAGAGCTGAGAACAGTCTGCTTACCAATGGCCATGTCGACTTTCAGGGCCACTGCCCTGGAGAGAGCACTTGTGAATTTCCCATCCACACATCTTTCTGCTATTTTGTGCCTGCTGATGAGCTCCGAGGTTCCTCTAGGAAGGAGCACCTCTGAGCCCAGGAGAGTCTTTTTCTAGACTCCTCCATGGAAGAGACACATCGGCTCCAAAAAGGCTGTGCTACATAGAGCACTCACTTTTCCTGCACTAATTCTAATAAATCCAGGAGAGAGTTTGGCGTGAAATGGATGGACCCAGGCCTGCCTCAGTATAATGGGGCTTTTATGCTGACATGCTCCATTAGGGACCACCACACACATCTTCCTCAATAAACAAGCTTAGTGCTCAGTAATAAAGTCATTTATGGAGAGAAGTCAGCCAAAAGACCAGGACTTATGAGAGGTGCTCAGAGAGGAGTCACACTGAGTTAGGTTGAAAGAGAATCCCATAGGTTCAAATCAAAAGACATCTTTCAGCCGAGAGCCCTAATTACAATGGTCCCATTACCTCACCGCTTCTGCCTGGGCTCAGAAAGGCTCATCTCTCCTGTCCCGAATAGGAAAAGGAAATTTGGTGACTTTAAAGCCAATTAAGCCCTTTTTTTAATATTAGAGCAGATTTCTCTGCTTTTTGCCAAAACACAAGAATTTCTGATCAAACAAGAACTTTTCTACTTTTAATTAGCCCCTTGTGTTCTGAGAAGAAAAGCAAGGGTGGAAGTTATCAAGAGTCCTTACTTAAAGTCACATTACAAGGATTTAAAATTTTTTTTTTTTAGCTCTACTGATGATTAAAAGAAGATGTCAGAAAGAAGTGTGCGCTGCCCTTTCTCAGTTTCCCTGTATTCTGTGGTGGAGAGGACTCGGCCTTACCTGGGACCCGGCAAGTGCAGGAGATGCCAGAAGGGTGTTGACAAGGGGTGGGTGTGTGATGAAAGAGAAGGTTTCTTCTAGGGCACCTTTGCCTGAGACAGAGGTTGGAGGTCCTTAATATGCTTTGCTGACCCCCACAAAATACCAGCTGCTCTTAACAGGATGCAATCTGTGCCAATTATTATTACTGTGTAAGATATGGAATGTAGGAAATATATAAGTAGTTTCAAAAATGTATGTATATATTTGTCTCTGTCTCTGTGTGTATTCAGATATTTCAATGAGGCTGTAAAGACCCCTGTACTTTCTTTGGGAGGGGGCAATTTTATACTTTTTTATTTTTTATTAAACTGTTGCATACAAACAGTAATGTGAATGGAGCTTTAGGTGTACCATGCAAGGAATTTTTACATGTTTATACCTGGCTAACCATGAGACCTACACCCAAGTGGGTCAGCTCAACACACTTCTGTCCTCTGCCTCCCAAGGATAGGAGGACAGTATCATTAGCGCCAGCGAGTATCTGATCAGAGGGAAGGGTCCTTGTCCTTATACCCTAAGAGGTTGGTGTGACAAATAGCTCTGGGCAGGTGGACTATTCTCAGTGAGAAGATGCTGGCAGATGTCAACCCAACAGGCTATCTGAGCCCCCTGCTCCCCAGACACCCACAGGGAGTCTGAAAACACCAGCCAACCATTCCCAGCCTCTCTTGCAGCTACTCCATGTGACTAGGGTCCAGCCAGTGAGAACCTTGGGGAAGTCCGCCAAAGCCTTCTGGAAAGGTCTTTCCTTCTGGTGAAAGAGATAGGTGGGGAAGAAGTTCTGTCCCCTCCTCAGCCAGGCAGCTACAGACACGGCTTAGAGCTGGGCAGCTGTCCATGAGGGACAGTGAGGCCAGTGTGCCACCCAGAGCGGAAGATGGAGCTGAGCCCTTGGCGATGTGGTCAGGAAACTTGGGTTGTGCAGGACCAGAGTGTACATATTTTAAGTTTTGCAGGTCACACAGGTCTTTACTGCATATTCTTCTTCTTCCTCTTCTTTTCCAGCACTCTTTCTTAATTTCCGGGCTGTACAGAAGGACTATGGGTGGGTTTTGCCCTTTTGCTGACCCTTTAAACCAACCCAGCAACCACCCATCTCCAGAGTTCTTGTTAAAAAACAGTTTCTTCAGCTACTCCACGTCAGAAAGTCTGTTCCTTGCAACTAAACAATACCCCCGTGACATTGCAGTGTGTCCACTTTCTCAGGCTCACTCCTAATCTTAAAGAAAAAGGAATAACAGTGAAAGAAGTATTTGCAAGGCCAGGGGAAATAGGCTGCAGTGTCCCAGAACTTTCTTCTCAAAGTGTAATGGCGGCTGCTGCCTTGGATGGAGACAGATGACTGTGAAGAGCAAGGACCAAGTGCTAGGTGTATGGAGCTCTTTGAAATGCTAAGATGAAAAAAAAAGGAGGGGGGAAGTCCCTATACCTCTTAAGAGCAGGGCCCAGACAACAGGATTTCCCCACCTGGACAGCTCCAGTGGTTGGCAGCTTGCATCTCATTCCTTTCAACGCATGGGCGAGGTAATGGTGGTGGCTGCCTTGGATGGAAAGACAGATGGCTGTGAAGAGCAAGGACTAAGTGCTAGGTGTATGGAACTCTTTGAAACGCTCAGATGAAAAAAAAAGGAGGGGGAAAATCCCTATACCTCTTAAGAGCAGGGCCCAGCCAACAGGATTTCCCCACCTGGACAGCTCCAATGGCTGGCAGCTTGCATCTCATTCCTTTCAACGCATGGGCGATGGTTAGCTGTATGTGTCAACTTGGCCAGGCTCTAGTACCCAGTTATTCAAACACCCATCTGGGGTTGCGGTGGAGCTACTTAGTGGATGTGGTTAACATTTGCAATCAGTTGACTTTAACTAAAAGGGGGTTATCCTTGATAATATGGGCGGGCCTCCTCCAATCACCGGAAAGCCTCTAAGAGTAAAATTGAGTTTTCCTTGCAGAAGGAGAAATACTGCCCAGATTGCAGCCTCAGCTCCTGCCTGGGTCTCCACCTGCCAGCCTGCCTCCTAGATTTCTGATGTGCCAGCCTCTACAATCCTGTGAGTCAGTTCTGTAAAAGAGATAAAAAAGTCTGTAGTGTTGAAACTCATTATTTGTGAATTCCGCATTTGTAAGTTTGCCTGCTCACCAAACTTTATTTGTAACCACTTGAATCGCCTGTGGCCCATGTTCCCAGCTGAGGTCCAGAGGAATGGACACTGGCGGATTGTGATTACGTTTGTCCTGTTTGTCCATAGATTTGTGTCACATGGACCTTTGTCGGAGGGAGGACAGGAGAAAGAGGAAAGTACTTTGGAGCACACAGGATACTTAAGAAGTTGCTTTGAATGAAGGGCTGCTTATAGATCAATTATTTCCCAATCTAAAAAAAAGACAAAACTTCCTCACTCCTGTTACTTGCTGTATGAATATACTACCTTTTGTTCACCCATTTCCCTGTGGATAGGCATTTAGGTCTTCCTAGTTTCTCAGTATTACAAACAGAGCACATTCATTTTCCCATGAGCCTTCTTGGGTACATTTATGAGAATTTCCCTAATGAATATACCCTGGAGTGGAATTTCTAGGTCATGGAGTATGTGCATTTTAATCTGCATCAGATAGAGCCATATTCTCCCCAAAATGCTTGCACCATTCACACTGCCACTAGCAATATAGAAGAGTAGCTGCTGTTTCACATCCTTGACAATATTGGATATTGTCAGTCTTTTTAATTTTGCCATTTTCGGGGTGCGACGTGGTAGAACACTGTCATTTGAAGTTGTGTATCTCTGACTGGTCCCTCTGAGAATTGCAGCTACTCACACAGGCTTTTGATGTGTTAAGGATGGGTCTCAATCAATCATTCAACATCCTTGTAAGGTAAGTATGACTCTGTCATGGTTTACAGATTTACTTCAACCCCACAGCTAGAATCCCAAGTCAAGCGATTTGAAGCCTACACTTCACTACCCTGTATTACAGCCCCTTCCTCCCTTCATATCAGTATGGAGGCCGTCACGTATCACTAAAGACAGAAACTCAGTGCACGTACCCATCTATTGTTATTTTGTATGTTCCCGCCTTATCCTATGTCTTCTGCTAACTTATAAGCCTGAGAGCAAGACTCCTCTTCTCCCAGTGCCTCACACAGGTCATACACACGGTAGGTTCAAAGTGTGTGTGTGCACACACATGTGTGCGTGTGTGTGTGTGTGTGTGTGTGTGTGTGTATGACAAATACAATGATGGTAGTAATAAAACCCTAGGGAAGATCACATAAGTTGCAAAGTTGTGTAGCTTAAATGCTTCCTCTCTTTATGGAATCAAGCACCATGCAGGGTAGAATCATGTGGTTATTCCACATTCTCTGAGTCTCCCTTGTAAGCTGGAACTTTCACTTCCTCTCTCTCCCGCCCTCCCTCCCACATCCTTCCTCCCTCCTTCCTCTCCTTCTCTCTGTCTGATGGAACTCAATGTATGTTTTTCATGTTGTTTGTGGTTTTTATCCTTTATTTGACCTTCAGGGATAAATTTGCTTTGGATATTACTTGCGAGAGGCCTGGAGGAGTGATAGGAGAGTGTTTCCGATCGAGTTAAGGCAATAACCAGAGAGAGTTCCTTGGGGGTGGATGATTTTGTCAACTGTATTGACTCATTTTTATTTTAAACTGGACACATCTGCTGAGGGAGCTGGCAGGGGGACGTCTGTTTATCATTCAGGACTATCCACAGGGCCGGCACGCATAGAGAGAGCCAGGCTTGATTCAGGGCTGTGTCCCAGTTGCCTGGACGAGGTCTAGGGAACCAGACTTTACATAATACGCCCCAGATTAGTCATTTGGTGAGCAGGTGAGTATTTGTGTTTGCAACTGTGCCTCCCTAAGTAATCTGGAGAGAGATAAAGACAGCGAATGCGGCTGCGTGTGAATAGTGTGGGTATTTGAGCCTTTGTGCAGCTCCAATCCCTAGCGATATTTTTTTGTATTAAATACCGTGACTCCACTTCACCTGTCAGCGCTATTCAAAACACGAAATGCGGTCTGAATAGAAAGGATGTTCTGGGATCTTTCCGATGATTACTGTTGCTAGGAAAGCCACTTCCTGGTATCTTTGTGCTTGCTGTGTGTCTCTCTTTGTGTACAGCTTACAGTGACAAGCAAATTCATAGGCTGGTATTGGAGAGGAATTGGGAAAGTTTAGAAATGTTTAAAGAACACTGCTTAAAGTTATAAGGGGATGTCATCTGCAATAATAGTTAGGAGTGGTGCCTCTTTCATGTGGAGAATTATAGCTATCAAAGAGAGCAGCGGGGCTGTATGCAGGCCATTCAGGCCATCATTTTCCGGAACCTCAGAACTGGGTTATGCTTTTTTGGTGCCTCAGGAAATGACCATATTTTGCTCCTTGCAAATATTATGCCAATTATTGTTTCTATAGTGTCAGCTCTGCTTAACGTTGCAATTCTGCAAGACTGATGGAAGGGAACTGCCGGAACTCTCTCTGGGACGTAGCTGGGAATGAAATCATTGCCCCGTAAGATAACCCCATTGTTCGTTAGGACTAGGCATTCTTCCCAACTCTGCATCAGAGGTGAGACAGGAACTCTCTCATCCCAGAAACAGGAACTTCTTAGGTCAAAAGCAAATGGTTCACAAAGGCTTCCCAAGAACACCCAGGAGATGCATGCACAAGGCGTGGTGACATCACACCAAGTTCTGAGCTGTACTGAGAGCCCTGGGTCATCTCCGTAGAACATTCAAGGTTGAGGGACCTGGGATCAGGTATTTCAACTCTCTGAGCCTCTCTGTCCTCATCTGTAAAATGGGAATAACATGTTTGTTTACTTATTAAGGCTGGTGAGAGGACTCAATGGCATAACAGACACAGATAATTCATGACAGCACCTGGCGCATATTAAAGATTTCAATAAATGTTGCTTTAAAAACCCAGGAAAGAAATAACCCGCTCTAACCCCAGTGACATTCTTCACGCTCTTCTCACTCCCATCGTGCACCTCACTTGTTCTTCACAGAGTTACATCCTACGTGTTGATTTACCAGCATTTTCTTGAAATAGGCCAAACAAATAATGTTGCTAGCATAGATTCCTGTTTTTTAACCACTAATACGAAAATAATAATAATCTTAGTAATGATCATGAGAAAATAAATGCATTTCAATCATTTTATATTGACCACACATCTTCATGTTCATTCTCTCATTGGAGACATGCCCTTTGCCAGTCACCTTGATCAAAGAAGAGAAGGACAAGAAAACTGAAACTCAAATAAATTGAGTCATTTGCCTCAGGTCCCCAATAAAGACAGGACAGAGGCAGCACTCCCTCTGGTCCTGAAACCCCACCTTGTGTTGGCTCCACTGTGCAACACCACCCACCAGAGGATCCCCTGTGTAGGAAGTGGAGAAGAGAGGACTGGAATGCTCAAAGGTTATGTCAATGATCAAGACTCTCACACCCGTCTCAGAGTCCACACTGAGTTTGTCACTAAAATTACTTTCATATCTTGACTCCAGAAAAGGGCTGGGATCCGCTGTGTCTGAAATTACGGTGGGGAAGCAGAATACGACCAAACACCTCCCAATCAGGGACTTTCCGCAGTCTGCGTTTTAATCCCCAGGAGGTGTGAAGCCACCGGGTACAGGGACATAATGTGGACTGCAGGATTTTAGGGACACAAAAAATGTACATCAACTCTAAATACTGCTCTCTTCCAGGCCCCCCACAGAGCAGGAACTGAAAGCAAGTACATTTGCTGGGAAGGGCAAACCCATCAACCTGCTGCCTGCTTGCAAGCCAGATCGTGGCCTGGTTTCTCAGTGTAGCCTGGTCCCTGTAGGGTCCCCATTCAAGTGGAACACATTTGGGGCTGTACAAGAATGAGATCTGGAGTCTGGCCTGCAGGTGTGGGGATATCACTGAAAGCAAAGATGAAAATCAAAACAGGAGATGAAGGATTTACAGAGATAAACGTCTTCCTATTTTGCCAAGGGCAAGAAATTGACTCTATTCTCCTTGAACCTGAAATAATGGGGTAGATGGCACGTGTGAGAAGCCCTTACTTCATAACGGCCACATTTGGAGTACTTCCCTGATGACTGTTGGGAAAATTGACACAAATATATCCCATACTTCCAGGCCCCTCCCCACACACACATGTAAACTCAAGGTCTGGCATCCAGAGACTCTGCCCTCGCCGCTGCCTTCCTGGCACTGGAGATAAACTCTGCTTGGCACTTGATGGATGTGTCTGTTGGTGGAGGGTGGGGATGCAGAGGCACCAGCAGCTCCTGGGCAGGGGTGGGGCTGTGATGGATGGGATTCACTTTATCTCGTGGCTTCCCCTGAGCCAGGCTTCCTGGCGAGTCCTCCTCCAGAGTTAATTTGCAGTAAAGAGAACAAGGAGTTTCATCACCTTCTGACAATCGCTCATTTGTATTTACAACTAACATTTTTTGAGTGCTTCTTATATGCCAGGCACTGTGCTATGACTTTTCTATGACTTATCTCTGGCGTCGAAACTGGTGTACTCACAAACAGTGAACATTGCCTGTGAAATGTTTGAAGCAAGGGTTCATGGTTTATCTTGAACGTGCCACATAGAGCTAGATATGTAATTTTTAAATATTAAAATTAATAAAATGAAACTTTGTAATTCTACTCCCAGGAACTTTTCCTAAGAAAGTAATCAAATAACTGTACAAAGATATATTTACAGTGGTTCCCCCTTATCCACTGTTTCACTTTCCATGGTTTCAGTTACCTGTGGTTAATCACAGTCCAAAAATACAAAATGAAAAATTCCAGAAACAATTTATAAGTTTTAAATGTCACACCATTCTAGTAGCATGATTAAATCTCACAACATCTCACTCCAATCCCCGGACTGGATTCACCCTTTTGTCTAGCATAACCACATGCTACCTGAGTCACTGAGTAGCCACCTCGGTTATCAGATTGTCTGTCGTGGCATCACAGTGCTTGTGCTCAAGTCCCACTAAGGCTATGTTCCAGTGCCTACATCACTCATCCCACATCATCTCATCTCGCAGGCCTTGTTTCATCTCACATCATCTCAAGTACAGTACAATAAGATATATTGAGAAAGGCAGACCACATCCCCATAACTTTTATTATAGTATACTAGAGGCCCAGTGCACGAAATCTGTGCACTGGTAGGGTCCCTAGCGGCTGCCAGCTGCCAGCTGCCCGCTGCTGGCTGGGGCCTCCCTCCCTTCCCTGCCCCCTGGTCAAACTCCTGGACAACCTGCCAGTCGAGGGGACTATTTGCAAACTATGCTTTTATTATATAGGATTGTTATGATCATTCTATTTTATTATTAGTTGTTTTTAATCTCTTACTGTGACTAATCTATAAACTCAACTTTATCATCAGTATGTATCTATAGGAAAGAAATTTATAGGGTTCAGTATACTATCTGTAGTTTCAGACATCCACTGAGGGTCTTGCAGTATATCCCCTGTGAATCAGGACCAAAATATAGGATGAATATTGCAGCAAAATTTGTAACAGAAAATTTAAAAAATGACCTATACCCATCATTTGGGGATGTGTATGTAACTGCATGTATATGTATATGTGTAGCTATGTTTTATGTGCATGTTCACAAACGTAGGCATATGTATATATGTGTGTGTAAACATGCATGTGCATATGTAAGCATATGTGCATGTGCATATGTAAGCATATGTGCACACACATACATATACACACAAGTACATGTGTACAAATGTATATATATATCTTATGTAGGAGGTATATTTAAAATATTAAAGATGTATTTTAAAATAAAAGACCAAGTTTATTAAAATGCTAGTTCCATATCCTTGCAGTTCATATTGATAAAAAGCCAAGAAGTGTATACATATATGAACTGCTCACATCTATTTTTTCCAGATGGGGCAAGGAGGGGAAGTTATGGGCAGAGATGTTATCTTTCTACTCTATTTCTGTATTTTTAATAAAATAATAAGCATGCATTAATTGAGTGGTCAACTTCCCCTAAATAAAGCTTTTACAATTGGGGGCTAAAGAGATAAACGGGCATCTGATACACAAGTTGTGCTGTAGTGATATATTAGTGATGAAATTAGCCACTTAATTGCCACCAATAGTGATGAAATGAGCCAGTTTCATAGGTATTGGCACTTCTAGTCCTTAACTCATTTTATTTTCTTTGTTTGCCTAATTATTTTTATTCAGGGCATTTAATACATCAAAATGGTGATTAAATGTTAAAAAGGAATATTGAAAATAAAAAAACACACACAAGTAACTAATGAAATTAAGCACTTTGTGAGGTCAATACACTCACTTTTATAGGCTATTGGTCTATAAAGCCAGCAGCTTCTGGGCAAACATAACCCATTCTGATGAAAACAGGGTCAGCAAAGACCCTTTTCCAAATGAAGATGGCTCTTCTTGCAATTCCCTTCCTCCAAACACCCACATCTCTGCATGGGCGTCAGGGACCAGGAAGCCTCAGAAAGACTTGTGTGAATACTCAGTGCAAAGCTCTCACTGAGCTGCCAAGGAAAAGTGGAAATGCATAGATTAGGGTATTGTCAGAGCTAGAATCAATCTCCATGTCACCAAATACTGGTTTTAAAACATAGGGCAAGTGACTTAACCTCTTTACACTGCGGTTTCCTTATCTTTCAAATAGGAATAGTACTCACCTCTCTTGAAATTAGAGATGACTGCATCTTGTCTTACATAATAGTCATTGAATAATGTTAACAAATTAGTTGAATTCATATCAGTTCATAGGTATTTATTAAGTATCCATGCTGCATTATGAACTCTACTAGGCTCAGGGGGTAAAAGAGAAATAAAATCCTCCTCAGGCCTCAAGATCTTACAATCTGAAAGCAGTTATTTGTTTTCTTTAGTTTTTGGTTCTTTAATTTCTGAGACATACACCAAATCACAGTCATAAGGCCTGATGCAAATAATGTGTTACTGCTACTAAAATAGTAAAGTTTGTCCATGACTGCCAATTTTTATAAATTTGAGGCATTTAAAGGTTATGATATTATTGCTCTCATTTTCCTTTCTTTGTTTCTTCCTCTTTTCCCCATCCTCTTCCTCTGTCTCTTCCTCCTCTCCTTCCTTCCTCTTTCCTTCCTTCATTCTTTCTCTCTTCCTTACAGCTTTATTGATATAAAGATTACAGATCATACCCTTAGCCTGATACACTTTCTTCAGTGGTAGGAAAAGGTAAGCGATTACTTAGCACGGGAGAATGATATATAACCCGAAGTCTTCTAGACCGGTGCTCTATCCTGACTTGTTATAATGCACTTTTTATGAATACCATGTTAAAATTGCCTGTTTTATTCAGCTGTAGGTTGTCTATTTTTGTGGGTGTGGGGGCAGGGATGGGCATAAAAAATCTGAGTGTATCATGGCAAATGCACATAACCCATCAGGAGTGCTGGGTCAGAAAAATGATGATGCAATCCACTTATCTAATGCAGCGGTGTGTGGAGAGACTTTACAAATACACTCCTGCTCTCTGGGAGCTATCAAAGAGTGTGGATGGAGACAAATGCAAGGACCTAATTTATTTGGTAGATAAGAGAATTAATTGCTGTTATCTACCACAAGCACAAACAGGGGGTTGGGGGAGCTGCTGTTGCTGTTCTATGCTGGGGGAAGACTTCCTGGAAGAGGTGGGGCCCGGGGAACTGACTGATGAAAGGAAAAGAGTGTGCCAAGACCTGTCATAGGGAAGTCCAAGCCTGGGAGGGAGGAGGCCGTTATCCTACCTTCTCTAGGGTGCCTTGTTACAGAGACACACACTGAGTGATGACAGCTGGTAGAGGCAACATTTTCTCTCCATCCACGAACCATTTTAATCAAACCACAGAGAACTCAGAAACAAACACATCATGTGCATCTCTCTCTCTCCCATCTCGTCTTTCTCCCTTTTCCTGTAAGAGTGACTCATGGTAGACAATTACTCTCTGCCTCAGCTCTAGGGAGCAAGCCAACGGGAGGAGGATAAAAATGCAGAAAGAGGAGAACAACAATTAAATCAAAGAGCCAGAGCCCCGTCGTGCACCTGGTGGTGAGACTCAGCCAATGGCTCCATGCCAGCTCTCGGGGTCAGCTGAGGTCACATGTTATCCCCAGGAGTGACTCCTCCTCAACAGCCTTACAGACTTTGGCGAGTGTGAAAGTCCCCGGTGTGAATCCTGGTGTTGAGGAATAAAGCTGGAAGTTAGCTTACTCAGGCTCCAGATCCCTCTCAGAAGAAAACAGGTCCCTATCTGAAGGCGCTATAGGAGAATCACAACCAAGTGGGAAAGAAATGTTATTTTTCAGTTACTAGTTAATTTTTATAACAAGCCTTTTTGCTCCTGGCTGGAAGACATGATGTTGGTCAATTCAGGATCCCTCAGTCAAATCATACTTGTTCGGGGACATTCGTAAAGCAAAGACATCAGGATAGGGGAATTTGGTCTAGAACTGCTCAGTCCAAGATGGTAACCACTGGCCATATGTGGCCAGTGAAAAAAATTAAAATGAACTAAAACTTTAGTTCCTCAGTTGCACTTGCCGCATTTCATGTAGTCAATGGACACATGTGGCTAGTGGCTGTCATACTGGATCACATGGGTACACAACATTCTCACCTTCACAGGAATTTCTACTAATCACTGATGGTCTACAGTGTCATCCTCTAACATCTTAAGGGTTTTCTGAGATGTCTTCAATCTCTGTTTTTAAACCAAGGAAACTGAGACTCAGAGAGATTATGTAACATGCTTATAGTCACTAAGATTCTAGGTAGTCGAGATAGAATTCAAACTTCTTTCTGGGAGGCCTATCCTCCTTTGCCCACTTCTTTCTCTTCCCTATCACAAGTCTGGGGAATCTAAATGAGTCATAGAATGAGGCAACCTGGCTCTTCATCCATCATTCCCGTTAAATCAGTTATAACATAAACTTCATGCCCTCTTTTATTGAGATTTTTAGATACCAAATTTCCAGAAATTTGAAGCTCAGAAAAACTTATTCTCTGCATTTCTACTATTAAAGCTCTTCTCTGAGGAGTGATGGCCTCTCCGTCTAGCTTGGATGAGGATAAAAAGAAAAGTCCTCAAATAAAGAGCACATCAATTAATATAAGAAAATATTATCCAGCCTCAATAGGTCTAACTGAGAAGGTCTAGACAGATGAAGGCATAAATGAGTTCAGTCCTTGCAGTGTAGATAAACGACCAGATCTAAATCTCAGTGGCTTAGTTCAGAAAGTTCATTTCGCTCGCATGCAAAGTCCTCTGAAGGTCAAGCAACTCTCCAGAGCTACTCCATGCCCTGACTCACTGGTCCAAGTTGCTTCATCCCTGTGCCTCTGGCGCTGAGCCCGTGGACTTCACACTCCCATCAAAGGGAACAAGAGAGTGTGCAGGGTTCCATGGGGGCTTTGCCTTCCTCAGCCCAGAAGGGACTCCATGCAGCACCAGTCCTAGCACCTGCCTCACTGCAGAGGAATTGGGAAAGGTAGAGGGAGAGATGGGTTGGAGGGCGAGCATTCTTGTCTTTGCCACACTGGTGAGTTTAAATAATTGACAATAGAAAACATAACAATTCGTTATTGAGCACTTGCCTATAACTGAATGCTCTGTGTGTAATATCTTATTCTCTTAGAGATGAGCACAGTGGAGCTTAGATGGGTGAAGAGATGATTAAGGTATAATGAATAACAACAGAGCCAGAGCTTGAACTCAGGGACTGACAAATATCAAAGCCCATGACTTCAACCTCCGTTAAAACATTGCCTCCTTGCTATATATGTTGTTAAGGAAATTGGGGAGGAAGAAGATGTCAGAAGCTTAGGGTTGGTTAGACATGTAGATTTTTAAGGGAGAATAAAGTTGTACTTTTGAATAGAGCTGTTCCATGGAACTTCGTGCAAAGATGAAAATGTCACTATGACTGTGTGATCCCATATGGTGGTCATGAGCCACATGCGGACACTGAGCACTTGACATGTGGCCAGTGTATCCGAGGAACTAAATCTTTAATTTTAATTAAAATTGTACTGCGATAGAAAATGGAGTTAATAGTGTGGTCATTTAACTTTCTATGTGTAAATGCCCCTTTTGAAAATAGAGTGAAGTTCTTTGAGGTCAGAAACCATAATTTACTCATTTTTTATCTGCTTTAGCTTAGGCAGAGTACTTTGCAGGTAGAGATTGCTCAGTAAATAGTTATAGATTATTATTTGATACTAATTTACTACAGGACTTTCTGGCTTATTAAGAATGTGGACTTGCCTAGAAAGGATGAAAGGACTCTAAAGCTAGATCTAATCAGCAAGTTGCCTCTTATTTTCATCCTATCTACAAGACTGAGCATTAGTAATGAGACATGTTTTGGTATCTTTAGAATTCCTTGTTTCCAAGATTTAAAAAATACTGTTTTGGGGGTTGGAGGGAGAGGTGAGTAGGGAGGTGCCAAGTCCCTATTTTCTATACTCATTTTTTTAAAAAAGAAAATGAAGATCTAGTTTAAAATGCTTTTATACCAAACAGGAACAGAATGAAATAGAGAAACTTAATGGATCTCTTTCTGTGAATAAAATGACAGATAAAATATCTATTTTGCTCACATATTTTTCATTCACAGACAGTTCATTTCAGTAAATATCTTACCACCTGCACTTGTCTATTTTCCAAGGTTTTTGGGAAATTTCCAATAAGTTCAGTTGGACTCTATAGTTGGTATTTATGAGGCTGTGCTTAAAGGAAAATTGCATCAAGGATATCATCGGCTCAATTTTTTCTGTGTTTTTCTTGAATGTGTAGTTGGCAAGCTCTCAAAACCCTTATCAGGTCATAACTCAAAGATACACGTGGCCTCCACAGCTGGGTGAGTACTTACAAAGCACTCCCCTGCCCCTAGCCTTTTCCTGGTATGTCTCTCTCCTGTAGTGCCTCCCTTCATGCTGCCTGGTAATGCTAAAGAGGAGAAGAGGCAGCTCTACACTAAGGAAAATGCCTCTGTAGTCTCTGCATAGAGCACCTCCTGTCCTCAGGAGTGGGTGGGGAAGTCTCTACTTGCTCTATGTACACCAAGGTTTCTCAGCTGCAGCAGTGTCAGCATTTTGGGCCACATCATTCTGTTATGGGGACTTTCCTGTGCTCTGTAGGATGTTTAGGATCCCTGTTTAGCAACATCTCTGGCTTTAACCCAGGAGATGCCAGCAGCATCCCCTACCTACCTAGTCACGACAACCCCAAATGCTTTCTGACGTTGTCAAATGTCGCCTGCAGCAATACTCTCCCCCCTCTTTACCTAGGTGACTCATATTTATGTTTCGGTTCTCAGCTTGCTTATCTCCCCAGGGGAACACGATATGGGTCATGTTCTGTGGTTGTCACTCTCTTAGCACCTTTAAAGCATATCCGCTCAGTGTGTACTACACATTCACCCATGACCATCACCCCAGCCCTGAATTATCACCAGGATGTACGTCGCAAGGACAGTGAAGTTTTTCCACTAAGTAGCTTACTTTAAGAATTGCCTGACATTTTCAGGGTTCAGAAATACTGATCACTTCTTTGTCTCTGTCACACAAGAAAGGCCAACAGCACCTGTGCATCTATAGAGTCTACTCACTCCCTGGTCTGAGGGTGTTAACAACAAACTTTGGAGTGTATATGACCAGAAATTTTCTTTAGTGGGATGATGCCGGGAGTGTCAAGACCTCAGCACCTCTTAATGGTGACGGAATCCATTTTCTGTTTAGAATTATTCTGCAAATCATGTTTTCCATCAGGATAACTAGACTATAAAACCACACAGTAAGAGCAGTGTCCAAATGGTCCAAGTAAGACCTCAGACCCTCTGTTGGTTTATTCCTTTAACAGATACTTCATATTTGTTGACTGAGTGCATAAGCAGCTACTATGTGTCATATTCTTGACTTCTATTGTGCCGGGAAACAGACAGTGAGCAAAACTAAGCATGGGTCCTGCCATCTTGGAATACAGTCTGGCAGGAAGATGACTCTAACCAAATACTTATATCAATGAACATATAGCTACACACTGAGATTATTTGCTTCAAAGGTCCTAAGAGAGTGACAACCATGAAACATGACCATATCCTGTATCTCTGGGGATGAGACTTGAGCAGAGAATGGAAACATAAATAATAGTCAACTAGTAAAGTTGGGGGCAGAGAGTATTCCAGACAAACGGAGCAGCAGGTACAGAGTCTAGTGCAGAGAGGGATTAAGGTGAGTGAAAAACTGGGAGAACCCCAATGGCAGTTGGTCTTGAGCACAGGAAACACGGGGTGAGGTCCTGCGAGAGGAGGCCAAGTTGCTAAAGCTCATGTGCTGTGCCTAGTTTCCATGAGGTCTGCTGCTCCTCACCCCAACAGTAGACATTCACCGATGGACTTTAAGCCATCAAGCAAAGAATTATATCTGAATGTTGCAGAGATCTCCAGTTGCGGTATGGAAAATTAATTGGGAGGCAGTATGGTGGGAGAGAATGAACTCAAGTGGTTGTCTAGGTGAAGTATGGAAAATTAATTGGGAGGCAGTATGGAATGTGGTGGGAGAGAATGAACTCAAGTGGTTGTCTAGGTGAGAGAGGAGGGTGTTATGCCAGGAGGGCCCAATAAAGAAGAATAGAAGAATGAGTGTTAATTACTTGGAAGGTGAACCAACAGGGCAAGTTAAGGGATTTGACCAGAAGGCCCCTATTGGGGCAGACTAGTTATCACTGATGTCCTTTCTGATGGATTGAAGTCCTTGCTGAACCAGTGTTCAATGCATTGCTAATAACTTCTAGAAAAATCTAGAGAGGAGGCTGATCAGGGTGTCTCTTAAGACTTTGGAAGGCTGGCAATGTCATTTGTCCAGAGGGTGAATGGTAGAAGAGAAGCAAGTTTATGCTAGAAAGTCATGAGCTTTGTATTGGACATGTTGAACTTGAGGTGCCTGTAAGATAATACAGAAAGAACAAGGTCTGGTTTGCTGCTCTGCAAGGGAGGAACTTTCCCAGAGATGAGCAGAATTAACTAAAAGTGGTCACTTTATAAAACATCCATTAGCCATTTCATACCTAATGTGTAATTTGAACAATTATTTGGCCAGTGGCTGATTATTTTTAGCAAATAACAAAATTGTAAAAAAAATTTTAAAAATGTTGTTTGTCAACAGTAATTTTCCTCATTTCAACTAGGCCTTTAACTCAATAAAGGATCCTGTGCACAGTTCTCTGCACGGGTCCCCGGGAAGGAAAGGACATTGACAATATCAGGAATGTTCTGTCTGCTTCTGGATGGAGACAATCCACTTATCATGTTGTCTTACCCAGGACATCTGTAGGAGAGGTTCTCCTTTTCTTCACCTTGCATCTGCTCAGTATCTTAATCCCAAATTGCCTTTAAGGATAGAATTTGCTGCTTATTACATTATTTCTTCCCGTACAGGAGAGACCAAGTGTTTGTCATTTACAAGTGCCATGTCATTACATTCCATATCGCAGTGTAATGATGTGAAATGATTAAATGACAAAATGCCAGCTCGCTGCCAAAATTTTCAAAGTGGCATACTTTTATTTGTAGATGGAAAGGCTATTAATTCTTATATTGACTTTGCCAGATGAGCTCATGCAAAGGGACTAGTGCACAGACAAGTGGGTGCTATGAGGTGAGGTCCTGAGCCCTGATTCCAACCTAAGCAGGAAGAGCTCTCTGAGTCTGGAGCCTCCTTCAGGCCACAAATCCAAAGCTAAACATATTAGTTTAGACAGTCTTGTCACCTGATGAATGCAGAGTGACAGGCATCAAAATGCAACCTGACTGGAGTTTTTATTGAGAAGAAAAATGGGAACGGGGAACAGGTGGCTGAGGAAATAACATGGTCTGTATGCCTTCCACTCCCTCCTTCACCACTTTTTTCCACTAGCACTTATTGGAAGATTGAATTTTATTTTATTTTATTTTTCTTTGAAGGGAAAAAGAGCACACAAAGAACATTTCATTTATATCACCAAATTACCAGAAGAATCTGCAGTTGGTTAAATAACAATTTCTCCCTTTTCTCCCCTAGGCTATAAAATCTCACGTAGAGATCCTTGAAAGAGAGTTAAAAATTACATTCTCTGAACTATATATTTTTTAAGCTTCTCAAGTTCAAGTCTGTATGACCTCCAGTGTTTGAGGATTTGTGAAGAAACCTGTTCTCACCTGCCACTTCTCTACCGGTGATGGACTGCCTTCCTGGCAACACCTACATTGCCCAGTTCCAGCAAGCACATTCCTGCAACCACATCCAAGTGACTGTCTTTTGTTTCCTTTGTTCCCTCTCCCATGAGCAAGTCTGTTTTTCTTTGTGGGGACAAGAGAAACGCCCTATGTCTCAACCTGGTCACTTCTATTGGGTCTTCTTTCTCAGAAACGCGCTTGCCTCAGGAATTCTCTGCCCCGACTTGGTTTGGCTTCCGTTTTACTTTCCTCTTAACTATTGTCCCTTCATATAAGCTAATGTCTTGTGTTTTTAGCTCCATTTTTTAGTCCCTGCTATTATCTGTTTGGATTAGAATCTCCTTTTGTTGTGAAGTGCTCTTGGGTAGAAGTTGATTGATGGAGTAGGGAAGTGGAAAATAAAATCAAGAGACAGAGTGTTGTCTTGCTTTTTTAAAATTATATGTGGACACTTGCAAGGCTACTCACCTGTGACTTGATCATTTTAAAGCAGAAGACATCAAACACTAATAAGCACCTAGATTTATAGACAATAATAACTCCATGTTTCCAAGATGGTCAACAACCTTTGCTTTTGCTCTAGCACAGAGGGCACGCCACTGCCTTGCTTCTGGCATGTTAGCAGGGTACAGAGAACATGCTTTTCATGGAAAGGCACCCATAAGTAGACAACAGCCACTTTGTCAGGAGCTCATTTGGCTCATTTGAAATCCACTATTTTATTTGCATTTTTAATGAATCACAGCATCTTTGTTTAGTCCGTACGTTGTCTTCACTGAAAAGTACCATGTGGTCAAAAGCTTGTAGCTGCATGGCTATATCCAGGAAATGCTACTCCATTCTACCCCCACCCCATTATTTCTTTAGACTTTTATTTCCACATTTCTAAGGTGCTATCTCTTATTTGGCAGGTGGTGAGAACCAAGGGTTCTCCTGGAAGACAATACACTAAAGAGCATTAGAGGACTTTTTTTCTTTCTACATAGATGGTTTTGTCACTCTGTTATAAATCATGAATGCATACAATAGCTGCCAAAAGCAGCTCAAATGGCTGCATGAAGAAGCCTGAAATAATAGGCTGGCTCCCCCACATCTGCAACAGAGATCATATTATGCATGTTCTGACCAGCACACACAGAACAGGGGGTTAATCTAAGAGCTTTGTCACATTGTTTGGCCTATGGGTATGATGCATATTTTCATAAAGAAATTCTGCTCTTCTATAAGTCACTCACCTCCCCTGACACCATGGGCTTCTCCTTCATGATGACTGTCTGTTCATTTTCTCATGAAGTTGACACCTGTTTAGGTGTTCATCTAAGTGTTCCAGGTGAGTAGTGAAGATGACAGACACTGTCCCTGAGGTGACTGAGCTTAGGTCTTAGTAGGAATGGCTGAGAAAAAACAAGCTAATAAGCAAGACAATTTCAGATGGTGAGAAGTGCTATGAAGAGATGATCACACAGAGCAGTGTGATTGGGGCTGAGTTAGGACTGGACTAATGGACATGGTGAAGTTCCAGAAGGCTCCCAAAAAAGGTGACATTTGAGCTGAGGATGAACACTGGTGTGCCAATCATGTTTCAGTCTGGGGAAGCATGTTCCAGGCAGTGGGAATGGCAGGTATAAAGACTAGGATAAAGCTTGGGCAAGAAGCATTCCTGTGTGGCAAGTTGGCATTTAACTACAGAGAAGATAAGAATTTAGATCAGAGCAGTCAACAGGGTCCTGATCACGCAAAGACTTTAGGATGGTCTCCCCTTGTCTCTATTCATTTTGTTTTCAGAGTGAGTCACATATATCACTTCACTTTCAGGACAATAAGAAATACCAATGCGACAGAAACAAGTGATTATCCAGTGATATTGTGGGGCATAAATAAGTTGCTAAGCATTGACCAATGTATAAAATTTACCTTTACTATACCCAGGGACATGTATACTTACGGCAAAGTCTGTCAACTGCAATGAGGGTCTATAAAGGGTGCCACTGTGGTGTGGAGCAGAGTATACTTACACTGATAGTAAGTAAGAGAGCCCCTTCCCCTCTTGCTGCCTTGAAAGAGGGTCTGATGCTGAGACCTGAAGCCACCATTTTAACATCAGGACCAGTAAAGGGAAGATCATTTGAGAAATTCTGACCTTAGATTAGATATCCTTGAAGAGCTGAGCCAGGATCAGAAACCATCTACATGCAGACTTCTTGTTAGGAGAGAAGGAGAAATCCAACTTATTTAAAAATAACATGACAAGAGCCTTTCTAGGTCCAGATTGTCAAAAGAAGAGCAAGTGTTTACTGAAAACGGGAGAATTTGTCTCATGGGTTTACAAGAGAACGCAGTTTGGGCAGCACACAGTTCTCTGGAAGCCCTGGCCTGGTGTCGAGATGGGCTGATGACCCGAGTACAGATGACAGGGCAGCCTGGTGACACTGGAGTGACAATCAAGTTATATTTATTACTATTTTAGCATGGCTTTGAGATTTTTTTTCTTCTCAAGAATACAACCAATCCTCCAGTAATCTAAAGAATTAAAAAGGAAAAAGGAGGTGTGAGCCACTGAGCAAGCCAGATTAGCAGAGGAAAGACCCTTCTCAAAAAGCAACATGTCTGGCCTAAGTGATGCCTGTTATTACCAAGATCCATGTGGAATCGTTGTCCAAACCCAAAGGACAATTTATACAAAAGGGCATCAGTTCCCTGGCTGCATGAGGGACATATGCCTTCCATGTCCCCAATCCTACTCTTTCCCTAGTTACCTTTAAGACCTCAGGTCCTTACTGAGGAATATGGAAGGATTGGCCGAAGTTTGTGCTTTTCAAATGAGTGGGTGTGAGTGAAGGAGTACTAGTATATGAAGCAGATAGTTTTCTTTGACTTAAATTTTGGGTAGAAACCCACTAGATCAAAGAGATAAAAGTGAGAGCACCACAGTTGAAATGAAGGGTGGTGCAGAGTGCCACGGGTGCCACCTCCTTTGTGTGCAGTCATTGAGGGACAGTGAGCGTGGGACAGAGGTTCACCTGATCAAGAGGCCTTTAGAGGAGAGCTGTAAAAAGGCTCAGGCGACACCAAGTGCGGGAAAAGACAGGAGGGGCATCATAGAAACACACTTGGAAACATGCCATGGTGGAGACAGCATCTGGGGTTCATTGTGGCCAAGGTGCTCTTTACTCAGAGTCCTGGTCTTTAGTACTCATGACCCACTTCATCCTCATTTGAGGATACTGATTAAGAGATGGAATTTGGTGCCAGAAGGCCTGTATACAAAGTCTAGCTCTACCAGCTGTGTTACATTCAGAATACTACTTAATCTCTTCAAATATTAGTTGCACATCTGTGAGATGGCGATAATGACCAAGAATACTCAGAGTTTTAATGACGTGTCCAAGGTCATTCCCAAGCAGGAGACTTTAAGTTTCAAATCCTAGGTCTTTTGACACTTTTAGTGCAGTGCTATTGTTTCTAACCACAAGAAGACCTTTGTGCAGATTCACAAATGATGTGAATCTTTGTTGTTGTTATTAATCTTCACTTGAGGATTTTTTTCATTGATTTTTTGGGAGAGTGAAAGAGAGGGAAAGACAGAAAGAAACATCGATGAGAGAGAAACACATCAATTGGTTGCCTCCTGCACACGACCTGACCAGGGCCCGGGCTGGGGAGGAGCCTGCAACCAAGGTATGTGCCCTTGATCAGAATCAAACCCAGGACCCTTTGGTCCACAGGCCAATGCTCTATCCACTGAGCCAAACCTGCTAGGACAATGATGTGAATCTTGAGAAAAAGGGAGGAAAAGAAGGGAGAAAGGGAGGAAGACTGGAAAGAAGGAAGAAGATTTGGCAACTATAGATACCTAGACTTTTGCAAAAGATAAATGATCTGGAATGCCTTTGAAATATCCGCCATTAGCCACCCATTGGATTTAAGCAGCTACTCACATCCTTTTCCGATGGAATGAGTCTTCTGATTTTGCCAAAGTTTATGATTACCAAGAGGTAGATGCTGAAAAGTCCAGTAACTTATAGATAAGTTACTGAGATGATGTGCTACATTCTTGACTTGTCTATGGGGCAGCCCGGATTAAACCAGAAAGGTCCTCATTGCTGAATGGATGATGCCAGGGCAAATGAATGCCAATCATTTGATATAGACCATGCCTGGGTGGGGCCTGTGGGGCAGCTTAAAAAGGTAAAGTTCACAAACCTTTGTTGCCAATTAATTAATCATATTAATTAATTGGAGAGCAAGGTCGTAAGAAAATAGGGAACAAGATAGATAAGGAATTGGGGGGATGGTGATGCAAAACAAGAAGGTCAGAAAATATTTAAAACCAAGAGCCAGAAGTCTGAATTGTGTCCAAGGCTATCTCACATACAAAAGAAGAAACCTTATAGTTCCCCCTTTACAGTTAAAGAAAAAACTTGGAACACTAACCCAGTCTAAACCATCCAGGGCAAAGCTGTCAGGGGCACCAACACAAACCTATCCATTCCCAACGGTTTTTCTACATGAAAGATTCTGGGTGAACTGGAGGAACCTTACAATCCCTCCTTCAACATGATAGCAGCTGAGAAATAGTCGTTTCATGAAACACCAGCAAGGGATGAAGTCAATGTGAATTACCTTGCACCTTCAATTTCCACCCTAAAGCAGCATGGCTCACTTCACTTTTGAAAGTAATTGTAATGAAGTCTCTCCAAAAATACTAGAGTCTGACTTTCCAATATTTATTTTGGAAGAGGTAGGCCTCAGACAAGTAATTTGCAGTATTATTAATATTACTATGTTCATACAAATCTGATAACAATAGAAGCACATTTTTATTGAGAGAAATCTTACATTAAAACTGGAGCTAGTATTTGGCCGACTTTGGTGGGTTAACCAAAAATAGAAATTGGCTTATGTATCTTTCCATTTTTAGGGAAGGTGAAGATATGGGTTTCGACACTTGATTTTCTTAGCTTAGGGAGCACTGTAGGCTAAACTGCATTGGCCCTGAGGGACTCCTTGCTATTGGCAGCCCTGGGCAGGGTGAGATTTTTAAAATTCATTTCTGATATCCAGTTGACATGGATTTTTTTAAGTGTTTAAAATTGTACTGGTCGCTACTGCGGCCTCAAAGAAGTCTGCTCTTACTGGCACCTGCCTCTTGCTTCTCCTCATGTTTTCCTAACTTCACATTGAGTTCTGTTTCCCAGGATGGGTGTTTGTCTCTCAACCTAAGCAGGAAAGAAATGTGCGAACAATGTGGAAACAGGGGAAGCCAGGAGCACCTGTAATGCCCGGGTGCTGGCTACATGCTGACACCCCTTCTCCCCAGTGGCCTCGTGGAAATAGAAGGGAAGGCACTGGGATCACACCCTCAGGGGCTGGATGAATGTGGATGAGTGATGCTGGCGACACAAAAACCTCTCGCTGGAATCAGGACTAGATGGAGGCCACTATTTTGTTTTTCATTCACACCTTCCCTGGGGGCTGGCATTCCTATAAAGGGAGAGTGATGGATAGACAGCATCTTCTCTTCTCAACTGGCCCTTTGAGACCTAAATGGAACAGGTAGGGCTACATAGCTCCTAGAAGCGAAAAGTCTACACCCATATGAAAAGGCACACGGTCAGGTTTCAGGATGTGCTATGTGGCTAATGAATTTGCTATTAGGGTAATGGTTGGAAAAATAATATGCCTTCTGCTTCAACAAAAAACACCATGATGAGCTTTGTGAAAACCTTGTTGGATGAGTTTGGAAAAGGTTGAATTTCTCTTCCTGACTCTAAAACTTACTATCTGTGTGACCTTAGCAAGTCACTTGGCTTCTCTGAATCTCCCTTACACATTTGTAAAACAACAATTAGGACTGTCATCCTGCCTACATCACACTGTTTTTATTAGAATCACATGAATTCACGTGCAGGAAAATGCATTGAGTCAAAAAGCTATATTTCATTTGTTCTCTATTCCTAACTTCGGAATTCCCTAGAGGGAACAAGAGCATGAACTGCCCTCACAAAGGGGAGACCAAAGAGTGTTTTTCTCTCCACTGTCTCCACCTCAAAGCTACCCACCATAGTAGCTAGGCAATGACTTAGGAAAGAGATCGGTTTTAAGGGCCAATGAGTGAAAGCTGTTTAGCAAATGGGATGCCATCACCCCTGAAGTGGTTGGCAGTTGGAGGCATCCTTAATGTCAAGCATAAATCATTTATGCACATGAGACATTTATGATGTGGAACTATAAATAATGACCAGAGATTGACAGCAAAATGTAGGTGGGACTCTTACCGATTTCCACACATAGAAGAGAAATCTTTTGTGAGGTTGGAAATATAAGAAATCGGATTATAAATACTTGGTGTGTATTTGTATATATGCTTATATATGTAGCACAATACATGTGCAGATGGCATTTTATATATGTATGTATGTGCATGTATACATCCATTTATATCCAAACATATATTATAGATGTATATGTATATTACATTGTATATGTTATACGCATGTATATATTTGAATTGACATTTGCTAGATGCTAAATAAAGAGCAGGCAGAAATCAGCAAAGCATCCAGCTTCTGTAGAGGGTGAGTCAGTGGAATGATTTTCATATTTCAATAAAGAAATTACAGACAATTTTTAAAACCTGTATTTCTGCTTATCTGGTCTGACTCCCACCTAACTAACCTCTGTAACCTAATCTAATGCAATATAACTATGGATTTTGCTAAACTCACTTAACCAGTCTTAGTTTGTACAAAAAAAAAAATATAATGGTTATTAAAATACTAGAGGCCTGGTGCACGAAATTTGTGCACAGATAGGGTTCCTAGACCTGGCTGGTGATCGGGGCCAATCAGGACCTTCTGGCTGCTGGCCGGGCCTTCCTTCATTCCATGCCACCCCCTGGTGGTCAGCACACATCATAGTGAGCAGTGGAACTCCTGGGTCAGTCAAACCCCTGAGGGGAAAATTTGCTTGTTAACCTTTTATTATATAGGATTAACATTTCTACCTGAAAAAACTGATTTTTTAAATGAGGATGGGAAGAGAAAGCAGTCACATTTCATGGAAGTTTCTGCTTTAATAAATGAAATCAGAACTAATTGTGGAATTCTTATAGCTTTCAACATTGGTGCAAGCTACGTATCAGTCCTGCTTAGTGGCGAATGTCTTTAGGTGAGTGGGAGAGGGTGGTAGTGTGAAGATAAACCTTTTATCACCAATTTTCTCAAAGCACATTTATGCATCTTCCTGGAAACCACTTATTATCAGCTCCTTTAGACATACCGACACAGCTAATGGTATCTAAAGTCATGGGCACCTGCCCTCCACAAAGGTGGTTTCTCCCCATCCATGGACCAATGGCTACTTTCTCTGTGACTTGGCTCTCCATTGGCCCTCATGGACAGGGAGGGGGGGTCTAACACACAGTTATTCACTCCACATATGTTTATTAAGCATGTGCTATGTGCCAGACACAGTTCTGGGCACCAGGCTACAGCCATAATAAACATCCCCAAATTTCTGCCCTCATAGAGATAACTTCTCATGGGTGGTGGTGGTCAGGACAGTTTGAGAGCTATTAAACACAAAATAAATAAGCAAAATAAATAAGACTATTAAAAGATCATGTGATAGAGAAGGAGTGGGAGGTTTGGGATGGGGAGCCTCCTTTTGAGGGGCTGGTCAGAGTCAGCCCATCTAGGAAGGGGACATTCATGGGAGCTGAGATGTGAAGTATGAGAAGAAACCAACAATGCCAAGATCACATGGCAACATGCTTCACACAAAAGAAAGAGTTGGTGCAAAGACTCTGAGCTGGGGACAAGGCTGGCTTGGTCAAGGGACAGACAGGCAGAGCAGAGTGGCTGAGATATAACAGAAAGAGGAGAGAGGTGTACATTAAGGCAGGAGAGAGCTGTAGGACTGAGTCCTTCAGGACATGGAAAAAATTAAAATTTTAAATAAATTCACTGAGCAGATAGTGGAACGTTTTAATCATGTGAGTGATGTAGTTGGTTTTGCATTTTAAAAGGACCATCCTGCCTATTGTTTGAAGAATGGGAAGACCCTCTCCCTCTCAGCTCCATGCAGCTTTTCCCCAGGAGGCCTGCCAGGAAAGACCTTTGTAATCGCCTATGGTCAGGTCAGAAAGATCACACAGAGGTGCTGAGGCAGAAGCCAGACTCCAAATAGACTGCCCTATATCATTATTACCATAAACCCTCCTCTTTGTTTCCTACAATAGCTGGAGTAGTTTCTGTTGCTTGCAACTGGTATTCTAGCTTAAAAAATGGGCCCCAAAGTGAGACAAGGTTAAATAATGAGAGACCTTGAGGGATGGTGACAAAATGAATATAAAAACTAGAAAGACAGGCACCGCTGCCCATGATAAGAAGACAACTAGAGGAGATATCTTGCAGACCCCAAATTTGGACAAGAATTTGAACCTGTAAAGGATCCATGGATCCAGACAGCCCAACACAGGAACAGGAGCTTGAGAACATGAAAGGGGAGCAGTGCAGTCTATCTCTGAGATTACCTGTTGGCGCATTTTCCCCAGAAATATCTTTTATGCAACAAGGATGATAATAGGTGAGACCAGCTTCTCTAATATTTCTTTCTCATCCTTGTATGTAGCTGGAGACCTCATGGCTACCAGGGGTTGGCTGCTGTATTTCCAGTAGAGGTGATCTTAAAAATGTTTTTTCAAATGGTACAGATCTGGAGCCCCCTGCTGCTCTGGGCTTTTCTCTTTTGGAATCATAGGGAGGTACAGTGGTCTTGGCCAAGGTACTTGGGCAAGGAAGGCACGTGGGGATCCCAGGAAGGTTGCAATTTATCAACCAATATGGAGGTATCTCAGCATCTTCACAACAATACTGCCATATCCATGGAAGCAGCCAAATGTCAGCACTGACTCTAGAAATCAGGCAGAAAGAGGAGGCAAGGAGAAGGGCATGGGGTACTCTTTAGTGGGGCTTTGTGTTTTTTCATTTGGGAAGAGATATTCTCCCTAGAGATTAATACGCAAATCTCATTGGGCAACAGCGAGTCACATGACCACCGCTTACTGCAAGGGGCAAGCCTTTGCGTTTCCCAGGCCTCTACAATCAGGGCAGGGAAGGGAAAAGGCAGTTGTGAATGGCTTTTGGAAAGCCAGTTCCAAATTTCTGCCACAGTTTACCATTATGGTTTGGGAAGGACACAATAAAAGGCCAATTCATCTATCCTCGAGGTGGGCAAATTGAGAATGAGGATGTCAGAAAGCAAAAAGCCCAACTTAAAGTAATGCATTATATTTTGAACACTGAATGTTTGACAATACATTTCACGGCTCATTTCCTGCTACTTGTGAACGCTAGTAAACACTCAGAGAGCGAATTCACATTTTTCATGTCAAATATCCTTACAGTTCTCCCTCCTCCAGCTTGTCACCCGTTAAACAGACCCTCTGAGGACAGTCTGTTCACACTATAATCTCCTGAGACACTAAACCTTAATCTGTCTTACAATTTCTATTGTTTTTCACTAAAAGGTTATTCCAGAAATATTTTATAGAGCACATTCATTTTCTTGGCTGAGAATAAATTGGATAATCAGAGGCCCTCTAACCAATGCTGAATCTCCCTTCCCAATCCAAACTTAAGAATTTCATGCGGATTACTCATTGCCATCTATCTAGTTAATTCAGTGTCATTATTTTTCTCTGGTCCAGGCAGATTTACCCTTCCCTGAAATGAGCTTATCTCATCATAAGGTACTGGAAGAGGAGGAACAGTACGGGTGGAGTTGGAGTTGCTGAAGTCCACACACCCACTCCCAGGCCTGGAATTGACGGGCTGTCAAAGTTTCCACTAGAAGGAACAATGGAACAATCCACTAAAAAATTGCAACTTGTCGGGCCAGCGTGGCTCAGTGGTTGAGTGTTGACCTATGAACCAGGAGGTCACGTTTCAATTCCCGGTCAGGGCACATGCCAGGGTTGCAGGCTTGATCCCCAGTCTGGGGACGTGCAGAAGGCAGCCAATCGATGATTCTTTCGCATTCTCTCTCTCTCTCTCTCTCTCTCTCTCTCTCTCTCTCTCTCTCTCTCTCTCCCCCTTCCTTTCTCCACTCCCAGGCCTGGAATTGACGGGCTGTCAAAGTTTCCACTAGAAGGAACAATGGAACAATCCACTAAAAAATTGCAACTTGTCGGGCCAGCGTGGCTCAGTGGTTGAGTGTTGACCTATGAACCAGGAGGTCACGTTTCAATTCCCGGTCAGGGCACATGCCAGGGTTGCAGGCTTGATCCCCAGTCTGGGGACGTGCAGAAGGCAGCCAATCGATGATTCTTTCGCATTCTCTCTCTCTCTCTCTCTCTCTCTCTCTCTCTCTCTCTCTCTCCCCCTTCCTTTCTGAAATCAATAGAAGTATGTTTTAAAAAATTGCAACTTACTATTTAATCTTTTTTTGAAATATGAAAGGGTCTAACTTTGCAAATGGTAACCTTCTCTAAATATTTGGTTTGCCTTTCATTTCATTCCCCAGCCCACCCCCATCCTATTCCTAGCCTACATCTCACTTACTATCCAGGTAACAGCTTATAACATTCTTCCTTTCAAAGGCTTTCTCTGTCCCCAAGATCAAGAAGGAACTTGGGAAGAATTAGCTCTACTCTCATTTCTAACATCCTGTTGAGTATGCATCAAAGGCACATGCAGTGCTGTCCAAAAGTAGAACGAAAGCCACTCAGGTAATTTATAAATTTTTAGGAGCCTTATTAAAACAAACAAACAAACAAAAAAAGGTGAGGAGATATAGGTAAAACTAATTTTAATAATATATTTTCTCTAACTGAATATGTCCATCATAATACCATTTGGCATGCAATCAATATAAAATATTAATGGGATATTATATATCCTTATGTAAATCCAGTGTCTGTCCGCCAGCCACAGTTTAAGTGCTCTAAGCCACATGGAGTAGGAGTAGTGACGTTTATAGTGGACAGCTCATTTCTATAGTATTGGGATGTGCATTTGTGTTTCTTCCCCATTGCACTCAAGAGCAAGGAGTATATTTATCTTTCATCATTGCACCCTTAGCACCCAGCACATAGTGGAAACTTAATAAATGTTTGATGAAAAGTAATTGAACAATGCCATCTCTGCTACTGTTTAATCATGTGACTTTGGGTTAGTTGATTTCTCTGGAGCTCCTAGACCTTATTAAAGAAGAGGATGTCATATTCCATGATTGCCAAGGTCCCCATAAATGTAAACATTCTAGGTCACTTAATTCAGTTCCCCCTCTCTCTCTCTGACTCATATAAAGCCTCTAAACACATGCCCTTGATTTTCATCAAGAGTGTTTTAAGGTCAGGGTACACCTAAATTTACCATGCTCCACATTTCCACATTTTCCCAACGGGTCTTTGGATCTTGGAGACATTTAGCATTATGATACTGTTCCTTTTAGAACAAAATTGTGTTCATTGTTTTTCTTTGAGTCTGAAATCAAATATCTTCATAATAGAAATGTGGGAAATACAGAAAAGAACTCAGCAAGCAAATTGGTGATATAGCTAGCTATACTCAGAGAGCAACACAGTCAAACATTAGTGTGTCTATCCTTCCAGTGTATTTTCTCTATTTATTAGTAGTAATATGGGTATAAATACACATTTGGTTCTCCTCTTAGAAAAAGGGGGGCAGTCATAATGTACAATCTTTTTTTTTTCAAATGATCCTGTTACTTGCAATATTTGGGGAACATACACCCTGATCATCAATTTTTTTTTTAAGCATAATGTCACTGAGGCCAATATATAGTATTATATGACTATATGGAGGTGCCACCTTAAGGAAATGAAGGAGCCAACCAAATGGGTGTCTGGGGAAAATCTCTCCTGGTGAGGGAAACAGCAAGGGCAAAGGCTGGGAGGTAGGAACAAGCCCAGCATGCCAGTATGGATGAAGAAACATAAGCAACGCAGAAAGAGGTGGAAAATGGGATCAGAGTAATGTTGGTGGCACCTTCCTCTGAGTGATAAGGGAAGCCATTTTCAGGTGTCAAGCATCACAAGTGATGGGGGAAGAAGAATGGGGCTGGTATCTAGTAAGTAGAGGCCAGGGATGCTGCTAAATACCATCAATGTCCAGGATGGCCATGGTAATAAAGAATTATCAGTACCCAAATGTCAATAGTGCTGAAATTGAGAAAGCTCGCTCCGCAGGAAGACAAGAACAGTAACCAGAAGACCAGCTAAGAAGTTGCTGAGAAGTGGTGCTGGAGGTCCAGTTGGAAGTGATGGACATGTGGATCAGAAATCATATTCTGTACAGATTGGAAGACGGAGAGTTATCAGGATTTGATGATGGACTGGACATGGAGAATGAGAAAGAAAGGAATCAGGGTGGATTTCGATGTTAGGGGTCTAAGCAGCTTAAAGGATGAAACTACCATTGAATAGGATGGGGGAGATTTCAAAACAAAGTTTCTGGAAGGTTAGGAGCCTGGATTTAGAGATTTTTATTTTTTCTTATTTTTTAATATTTCAAGAAAACCGATCTTAAATAGAATAATGTTACATGCAATAAACCTTAATATCTCAAGAAAAAATTATTTTAAATATGTTACATGAAATAAACACCAATTTTTCAAAAAAATGATCTTAAATATAATATTACATACAATAAACATTAATATTTCAAGAA
>NW_005358435.1:923707-926898 GCF_000412655.1 Myotis brandtii
TCTGACAGGTGTGAGATGGTACCTCATTATTGTTTTGATTTGCATCTCTCGGATGATTCATGACTTTGAGCATGTTTTCATATGTCTCTCCGCTTTCTGAATGTCCTCTTTCGAAAAGTATCTATTTAGGTTCTTTGCCCATTTTTTGATTGGATCGTTTATCTTCCTTTTAAGTTGTGCGAGTTTCCTGTGTATTTTGGAGATTAAACCCTTATCCAAGATAACATTGGCAAATATGTTCTCCCATGCAGTGGGCATAGTTTAATTTTTTGCATACATCTGTCCCATTTTCCCAATACCATTTATTGAAGAGATTATTTTGTCTCTATTGTATGCTCTTGCCTCCTTTGTCAAATACATGTAGCCCCATTTATTTATTTTCTCTTTGGTTTCCATTGCCCTAGGAGCTGTACCAATGAAGATATTTCTACGACTTATGTCTGATATTTTGTTGCTTATGGATTCTTCTACAATTTTATGGTTTCCCATCTTATGTTTAAGTCCTTTATCCATTTTGAGTTTATTTTTGTGTATGGTGTAAGTTTGTGATATAGTTTAATTTTTTGCATACATCTGTCCCATTTTCCCAATACCATTTATTGAAGAGATTATTTTGTCTCTATTGTATGCTCTTGCCTCCTTTGTCAAATATTAATGGAGCATAATAGTTTGTGTCAATTTCTGGGTTCTCTGTTCTGTTCCATTGGTTGATATGTCTGTTCTTGTGCCAATACCAGGCAGTTTTGAGAACAGTGGCTTTGTAATATAGCTTTATATTTGGTATTGTGATCCCTCCAACTTTGTTCTTCTTTCTCAGGATTGCTGCAGCTATTCGGGGCCTTTTTAAATTCCATATGTATTTTTGGAGAGTTTGTTCTAGATCTGTGAAGTATTCTGTTGGTATCTTAATGGAGATTGCATTGAATATAGAGATTGCTTTGGGTAGTATGGGCATTTTAATGATGTTGATTCTACCAATCCATGAACACGGTATATTCTTCCATTTGTTTATTTCTTCCTCTATCTCTTTTTTCAATGTCCTGTAGTTTTCCAAGTGTAGGTCTTTTACCTCCTTAGTTAAGTTTATTCTTAGGCATCTTAATTTTTTTGGTGCAATGTTAAATGGGATTTTTTTTTAGTTTCTCTTTCTGTGAGTTCATTATTGGTGTATAAAAAAGCCCTAGATTTCTGGGTATTAATTTTGTATCCTGCTACATTGACGAATTCATTTATTAAGTCTAGTAGGTTTTGATGGAGTCTTTGGGGTTTTCTTTGTACAATATCATGCCATCTGCAAATAATGACAGTTTTATTTTTTCTTTTTCAATTTGGATGCCTTTTACTTCTTCTTGTCTGATCACTATGGTTAGCACTTCCAGTACTATGTTGAATAAGAGTGGTGGAAGTGGGCATCCCTGTCTTGTTCCTGTTCTTAAGGGAAATGGTTTTAGTTTTTGCGCATTGAGTATGATGTTGGCTGTAGGTTTGTCATATATGGCCTGTAACATGTTGAGATATGCTCCCTCTATTCCAACTTTGCTGAGAGTTTTTATCAAAAATGGGTGTTGGATTTTATCGAATGCTTTTTCTGCATCTATGGATATGATCATGTGATTTTTGTTTTTCAATTTGTTTGTGTGATGTATCACGTTTATTGATTTGTGAATATTGTACCAACCTTGCATCCCTGGAATAAATCCCAGTTGATCATTGTGTATGATCTTTTTAATATATTGCTGGATGCAACTTGCTAATATTTTGTTGAGGATTTTAGCATCTATGTTCATCAGGGATATTGGCCTGTAATTCTCTTTCTTTGTAGTGTTTTTATGTGGTTTTGGAATTAGGATAATGCTGGCCTCATACAAAGAGTTTGGAAGTATTCCTTCCTCTTGGATTTTTCTGAAATAGTTTGAGGAGTACAGGTGTTAGTTCTTCTTTGAATGTTTGGAAAAACTCCCTTGTGAAGCCATATGGACCTGGGTTTTTGTTTGGTGGGAGTTTTTATTTTTCTTCCTTTTCTTATTGCTTCTATTTAATTGGTTGTTATTGGCCTATTCTGATTTTTTTATTCTTCCTGATTCAGTTTTAGGAGATTGCATTTTTCTAGGAATTTGTCTATTTCATCCACATTGTCCATCTTGCATATAGTTGTTCATAGTATTTTCTTACAATCCTTTGTATTTCTGTGGTGTCCTTCGTTACTTCTCCACTTTTGTTTCTAATTTCATTTATTTGGATCCTCTCTCTTTGTTTCTTGATGAGTCTGTCTTATGGTTTATCAATTTTGTTTGTCCGTTCAAAGAACCAGCTCTTGCTTTTATTGATTTTTTGTATTTTTTTTAGTCTCTATGTTATTTATTTTTGCTCTAATCTTTATTATTTCCTTCCTTCTACTTACTCTGGGCTTTTCTTATTGTTCTCTTTCTAGTTCTTTAAGTTGTAGAGTTAAATAGTTTATTGATGATTTTTCTTGTTTTCTTAGATATGCCTGTAGTGCTATGAACTTCCCTCTCAGGACTGCTTTTGCTGTGTCCCAGATATTTTGGGTTGTTGTGTGTTCATTTGTTTCCAGGAAGTTTTTTTTATTTCTTTCTTGATCTCTTTGATAACCCATTCGTTGTTTAATAACATGTTATTTATCCTCCATGTGTTTGAACGTTTTTGGCTGTTTTTACTTTAGTTGATTTCTAAATTCATTCCACTGTGATCTGAGAAGATGCTTGATATGATTTCTTGAAATTGCAGAGACTTGTTTTATGTCCTAACATGTGGTCTATCTTTGTGAATGATCCATGTGCACTTGAGAAGAATGTATATTCTGCTGCGTTGGGGTGACATGTTCTATAAATGTCTATTAAAACTATCTGATCCAGTGTTTCTTCAGAGTCTCTGTTTCCTTGATAAGTTTTTGTCTGGAAGATCTTTCCAGTGAAGCCATAGGGGTGTTAAAGTCCCCTACTATGATTGTATTGTGGTCAATCTCTCCGTTAAAGTCCTCTAGAATATATATATATATATTGGGTGCATATATGTTTACCAGGGTTATATCCTCTTGTTCGATTGATCCCTTTAGTATTATGTAGTGACCTTTGTTGTCTCTTGTGATGTCTTTCATTTTAAAGTCTATTTTGTTGGATATGAGTATTGCTACTCCAGCTTTTTTTTCTTTTCCATTTGCATGGAAAAAA
>NW_005358435.1:927198-930786 GCF_000412655.1 Myotis brandtii
GAAGCTCTTTATTTGACCATCTATTTTGAATGATAGCCTTGCTGGATAGAGTAATCTTGGTCTCAGATACTTGCTTTCCATTATGTTGAGTACTTTATACCATTCCCTTCTGACCTGTAGAATTTCTGATGAGAAATCAGGTGTCAGTCTTATGGGAACTCCTTTGTAGGCAGCAGTTTTCTTTTCTCTTGTTGCCTTAAAGATTCTCTCTTTGTCTTTGATTTTTGGCATTTTAATTATGATGTGTCTGGGCATGGGTCTGTTTGGGTTCTTCTTGTTTGGGGTTCTCTGTGACTCCTAAACTTGTGTGACTTTTTCTTTTACCAGGTTAGGGAAGTTTTCTGCCATTATTTTCTTCAAACACCTTCTCTATTCCTTTCTGCCTCTTCTAGTACACCTGCTATTCTAATATTGTTATGTTTCGCATTGTCCCACAGATCCCTTAAGCTGTCCTCCTGTTTTTTAATTGTTTTTTTTTCTTTTTAGTTCTCTGATTGAGTGATATTTTCAACTCTGTCTTTTAATTCACTGATTTGATCCTCAGTTTCCCCTAATCTGCTGTGTATTCCTTCCAACATGTTCTTTATTTGTGTTATGTCATTCTTTATCTCAGACTGTTGTTTTTTTCATAGTTACTATATCTTTTTTCATACTGTTGAGCATTTTTACTATCATTACTCTGAACTCTGTTTCGGATAAATCTCTTCTTTCTGCTTCATTTATCTCTTCTTCTGGAGAATTCTCTAGTTCTTTCATTTGAGGGTTGTTTCTTTATCTCCTCATTTTGGTTGTCTGTTTGGGTTTGTGACTATGTTTTAGGTAGATCCTCTACACCTGTCATCAATCTCTTCAGGACAGTGTTAAAGGCTGTTTCTGACTAATTGGATCAGGCAAAGACTCAAAGACTCCAGAGACCACCTGTGTGTACAGACTAACAGGATTGACTTGAATAGCCCCAGGCAATCATCCTCAGGTGTGACAAGAGTTGTTGTTGTTGTTGTTGTTTTAATAGGGTGGGGCAGTTGCTTCTCCTTGGAGGCTAATTGTTGCATTGAATCTCTTAAGTGGCCTCAGGACAAGGTGTTTTCCAATAGAGTGTGTCAACTGTCTTCCCCGGAGGCAGGGCAAATATGTATGTGGGAAAGATGTCCTCCATTGTGTGAGGGAATGACTCAGCCCAAGAAACTTGGGGCGTCTGCCTTCTGAGCTCTATCCCCTGAGTCTCCAGTCCTGGGTTCTGCTCTCACAGCTCCAATCCACTTTACCGTCCCTCTGCCAGAGCACAAGGTGGGTGGCTCCACAGGGAATTTTTGTGCATTGGCCCTTCAAGAGGGTGCCCAAACTTTCAGCTGCCACTCCCTTGCAGTCAGCACCCTGCTGCTTTTCACAGCTAGATGTTATGTGGGTACCCTCCTCAGATTTGGTGCTCTCTCCTGTGGAGCCCAGCTTAAGTATTAGATCCCAAAGTTCTCAGTGGCACCCCTGCACAGATGAGATAGCTCTCTGGGACTTTAGTTCTGGTCTTTGGGTGCCTGGCCAGCCCTTTCACCACCCCTCCTACCAGTCTCTATGTGGTCTCCACCTTCGGTCCTTGGGTATCAGGGTCCTCTCCTATGAGTTTTCTGTTGATTATTCAGGAAGCCTTTCTATATTTCAGTTATAATTCCGCTTGTTTTGGGGAGCATGTTCGTGCAGCATCCACCTACTCTGCCACCATTTTTTTCCTGGATTTAGAGATTTTAGAGATGGACTCAAGGGGGCTGGAGGATTGGTTGAAAGTGAGAAGTAAAGAAGAAAGAGCAGAGGAGGGTGACTCTACTTATGTGGCCTGGGTAACTGGTTGGACAATGGAGTCATGCACTGAGACAGGAGAGGGTCCAGTCTGCAAATGGAAGATGGCAGGTCTGGCCCTTGGCATACTGAGATGAGGCACATCCAAAGGTAGTGATAATACTTTTCCATCTCCCATCCCTGTCTCTTGAGCACCAACTAAGATCATGGAGGAAAACCACATTGTAAAGTGAGTCTCTTCCGTACAAAAGTTATTTTCAAAGTCATATCACTTAACAGGTCTTCAGGTTCCTCTGCCCAGTTTCCTGGGAAACCATGATATATGTCTTGCCACATTCTTCCCTTCAAGATTCTGATGGGAATTGACTCTCTGCCATTAGGGAAAACACATTTATTTAAGGTGTTTAAACATTAAGTTTACAGCAATTGAGCTTCTCTTTATTTGGCCTCAGAGTCCATTAACATTCTTTGAACTACACTGTTAAGAACATTTTAAGTGTTATTTTTACATCAGTAAAAGGCTTTCAAAGCCAGAGAGCACAGAGGATGTATCAATTTCAAGCAAGACCAACCCTAGGTAATGCTGGAATAACTTTCTTATAATTGGTAGATTGAGTTTATTATTAATTTTCATTGAGTCCTACTGATAACCATACTAGTCATCTTCACCTTCCTCATTCCACAGAATCCTCATAGAATCCTACAATGTGCATTATGCTATTTCCCCCACTTTGCAGATAAAGCGGGAGGGCTTAGAGAAAGAAAATAAAACACCCAAGGACTATGGGAGAGAAGAAAATCACAAGATGTGTATAAGATGGAGTATGAAGGGATCTTAAAGTTCATTTGTTCACCAAATCCTCCACTTTACAGATGAGCCAACTGAGCCTAACCCTACATGGCTTAGCCAAGGCTCTGTTGCCAGAAGGCAGAAGCGGCCATGAGTAAGCCTGAGAGGCACAAGGTATAAGTTTGTGTACCTGAAATCTACAAGCAGCTCACTACCAAAAGACACAGATAAACAAAAGGGAAAGTCAGTTGAGCAATGAGCTTGGAGAGGCTGGAGGATTCCAGATAAGTGAATCATCCGAGGCTTATCTTCAGTGGCCCAGGCATTATCCTTCACTCCAACATTTCCCAGAGCACGTTCTGCAAACAGTAGTTCTCTGGAATTAATAAAGTGTTCTATGGAAGTGGTCGGTGGCTATGAAGATTGGAAAATGCAGGGGATCCCAGAGCTCAGAAAAGACTGTGGACATTCTGACTCTCCCAGGGAGAGCTGCACCTGATGCGTGAATCCGGGTCCTCCCAGAACTCCCTGGGAGCTCACACTTCAGAGAAGACCAGCTTAAGGGAAGCTGCTGGGAGGGGCAGGCTTAAAGGAAGATTTGAAATGTGAGAAATGATGAGAGTCACTTTTAAAAAATAGAATTTGGCATAAAAACTTGATTTTGTCAGCATTTCCCCCTGGTTTGCTGTATGGTTTCACACCTACTATTTGCAGTAGGTGATAGGAGTTGTGTGAAGTGTTGGGAGACAAGAGGAAAGGGCTTGCAAAGTTTCAGAAATTCCTGGGAGGCTCCTATGGAGCCTGAAGTCTCTGTTTGCTGGTTTGTTTTCCCAGACCATAGGCCCTGCTCTATAGAGAGATTCCAAATACAGAATCGACCTCAATTCTGTAATCCAGTCACTCCAGCCTACACCATGCATGAATCACAAGTCTAAATATATAATTACTAGAGGCACAGTGCACAAAATTCGTGCACTCAATGTGTGTGTGTGGCGGGGGGGGGGGGG
>NW_005358435.1:930921-934098 GCF_000412655.1 Myotis brandtii
TAATGATATGCTAAGGCCACTCAACCACTCGCTATGATGTGCACTGACCACCAGGGGGAAGACGCTCAAACTGGTAAGTGAGCTTGCTGCTGGGGTCCTGCCAACTGGGACTGAATGAGATGGGCTGGACATGCCCTGGGTCCCTCCCTGGCTGTCCAACCTCCAGTGTCTCTCCCCGGCCCCTATCGTGCACTGGTGGGGTCCCTCGACCTGGCTTGCATCCTCTTGCAATCTGGGACTCCTCAGGGGATGTCAGCTCAGCCTGGATTGTGAGAAAGTGCAGGCCAGGCCGAGGGACCCCCTGGTGCACAGTCGGGGCTGGGGAGGGATGTGGAAGGTAGGCCAGCAGGGTAGGGACTGCAGGAGGTCTCCAGGGAGTGTCCAGCCCATCTCACTTAGTCCTGATCTGCCAGAGCCCAGCAGCAAGCTAACCTACCAGTAAGAGCATCTGCCCCCTGGTGGTCAGTGCACATCATAGCGAGCGGTTGAGTGGCCTTAGCATATCATTAGCATATTACGCTTTGATTGGTTGAATGGCTGACCGGATGATTGGACACTTAGCATATTACGCTTTTATTATATAGGATATAGATGCTTTTAATTTGTCTATCCCTCTTAGTGTCATGGCATAACTTTTTAAGGGTTTCAGAAAAAAAATCTTTGCCAGATACATATGTGTATGTATGTGTGTATAGAGAGATTTAATATATAAAATCAATATATAAAAATATGTCCTGATATTTCTTTTAGAATATTTAGACAGTACGTTAAATGGGTTCTGAAACTAAGATCAGCTCTTCAAATAAGCAGGGCCTGTGGTCTGGAGTCCAGAAGTTTCCATAGCCCCAGGGATCTTGCCCACCTTTTGACTCACTCAAGGGCTTTCTGAAATCATTTGTGTTCTATCTGAGGAAGGCATCAGGTGACCTGGAAAAGGGAACCCCTGAGGAAGAGTGAGGAGCAGTGTACCTGAAGTAGAGAGCCATGACTGAGACCCAACTCTGCTCGCTTCTACCCATGAGGTTGTGAACACGTTTTCTCAGCTTTAAAATTGTTATTTTCTTTTCAACTTCTTTTCATGTCTATTCTAACCAGCCTCATCTGGCTGAGTGTGACAATGTGTGTGTGTGACGCTGAAGGTTTGATACAGAAACAAAAGATCACTTTTGTAATTATTGTCTAATTATCCCAACAGCAATGAGGTAACCTGGCGGGTGAGGTTGCAGTAGGAGTGGGTGTTGGTGTGGGAAGATGCTGTACACAGGGCACAGCCTGACTTTGGAGTCAGAGGCCCAGAGGCCAAGGCCTGGCTCTGCCAACTCCTCCTTTCCCTTGGGTATACAATAGTAACTCCATGGTAGGTTTTTCTGTGTCAATTAAATGCGATATTTTTTAAAGTTTTGAGTGAGCATTCGGTAAGTCTTAACTAATATTACTAGTTTTATAGTCATTTTGATAGTTTGAGAGAGTTGGGAGAATTTAAGAGGCCGTCTCTAACTGCCGCTTTTCCCCAGACCTGGCTATCATCTGAAAACTCTTAGAAATTTAAAAATGAAACTTCAGAGAAAGAGAGAGAGAAACTATTTCAAATCACTTTCTCCAAGGCAGAGATATGGGTGGGCATGGAAAGATTCACTTTAAGAATGTTGTTGATGCTTTTTGTAAGTTAATTTTAAATGAGGGTGAAGTGCATAGCTCAGCAGAAAGGTCCCTGAGAGTCAGACACGTGACTAGCCCTGTGGCAGGGTAATACATGATATGCATGGCTCTGTGCTCACGGGCTCTTTAATTGAGCAGACTGATGTGATGCTGGAGTAATGGATGGCTGCAGTGCAATGAGTGCTAGGCACTGTTACCCCTCCCCCAAAGCTGCGCATTTGACGTGCAGGTGGATACAAACCATTTAGGAAATAATTGGTCTGACCTGTAGCTGGAGTAGCCATTTAGGCAGCAGTGAGAGAGAGGCCTGACTGGGGTGACAGGAGAGAATGAGGCTGAGATACAGAATTCAGGATCTCCGCCACTTTAAACCTGTCAGCATATAAAATAAAAATTATAAACATGTTCCCAACCTTTCTGATGCCAGTCTGTTCAGATCCAGTAAAGAAGAAAAAGAATGAATGAAAAAAAGATTTCTGTCTCATCCGTTAAGTTAAAGCCATTGAGTTAAGTTTATCTTCTTTTTTCCTTCCTGGTTTATTGCCTCTGTATAGGGGGTTAGCAAAGTAAGGCTCCTCTGCCAAATCTGGCCCACCACCTGCTTTTGTAAATAAAGTTTTTGGGAACATTTCTATGCTCATTCATTTATGTATTGTTCACAGCTGCTTCCATCCTATGATGATGGCAGAGTTGTATGGTTGTACAGAGAATTTATAGTCCAAAAAACCTGAAACGCTCTCCAGAGGGTCCTTCACAGAAAACTTTGGCTCACCTCTGATCTGTTATGAGTCAATCAAGATCATCCTCATTTTTAAATTAAAACCCTTAAGTTACATATTGTTGTCCCAGGATAAGTCTAAATTTTAAACAATATTTAAAAGACCTACAAACTAACCTCTGTCTATAATGCTAACATCATTTCTTGACTATCTCCTCCTCATGTTTTCTACTCTAGATACACAAGAGGACATTGAATTTACTCTTGTCTCTGGGTCTTTGCATATACTATTCCTTCTACCTGGAATAGTCTTCCCTCACTTTCTTCACTAAGAAGGTTTTGTACCATTTTTTCATTGATCTATTCACTCCTCTTTTTTTTCAAGTATAGGTTCTGCTTGTCTTTTATGGTTTCAGCATTCCTCAGGTGCTCTGTTTTTGTACTAGAGGTTTTTCATGTTTGTGTCACCCACTGATATAGAACCTGAAGTTGTAGCTTTAATCGTTGTGAGAGTGTGGGGAGTGGAGGCATTTTCATAGCTGCTCCTCTAAACATAAGGGCTGTATTTCTCCCTGTCACTCTGAGTCAAACTTCCCCAGTGTCTGCTCTTACCTGCAGGTATATGCCTCCCTTTCTGGGCCTGGTTTAGAAGGTAGGTTGCAGGGGCAACCATCTTGACCTGGTACTCCAATGAATTACCTTGTCCTCTGGTTCTGGGTTCTCTCTCACTTCTGCTTTTCCATCTCTGGGTAGGGAACACACTGGTGATGGAAATCTAGTCTCAAGAACAGACTGTTTCT
>NW_005358435.1:934618-940378 GCF_000412655.1 Myotis brandtii
CTACAAGACATACAAGCTCCAATCAAGCATGTTACTATCAATAATACAACTTTTTTCCTGATCACTGTCTCTACCAATCAAAACCTTCCTGCCTTGTATTCCATTTTCAAGCCTGTTCTCAACTAAAAAATCTGCTAACACTCATGTCTTCCTAAATTTGGTATCACTGTTATAATACTGGATGATATTTAGGTAGTAAGTCTATGAGTGGAATTTGCCTTAGCAGTTATATACTTATTTACATACTAGTGGCCTGGTGCATGAAATTCATGCATGGGGAAGGGGTATCCCTCAACCTGGCCTGCACCCTCTCCAATCTGGGACTCCTCAGGGGATGTCTGACTCACTAAACCAGCAGTTGGACATCCCTCTCGCAATCCAGGACCACTGGCTCCTAACCACTCACCTGCCTGCCTACCTGATCACCCCTAACCACTGTGCCTACCAAACTGATCACCCCTAAATGCCCCTCTGCCAGCCTGCTTGCTCCCAACTACCCCCCCCACCAACCTGCTACTGCCCCCCCTGCTGGCCTGCTCACCCCCAACTGTCCTCCACTGCTGGCCTGATCACCTCTAACCATCTCTGCCTTGGCCCCAACACCATGGCTTTGTCCAGAAGGATGTCCGGAAGGTCTCCCGGTCTAATTAGAATAGTACCCTTTTATTAGTATAGATATAGAAAATGTACAATCAGCCATTTAACTAGAAAATCAAAATCTTGAGGTATGATGTCACATTTAAATAAAATGATCACTACATTTAATGTCATACTCTTCCCAAACACAAAGTAACATTTTTTCTAGGAAATTTCTAGAGTCCATGTTTTATTTCAAATATATCACTCTGTCTCCTTCAACAGGCAGAGCAAATTCAGAGGAGCAACATGTGGCTACATCCTCTTAACTGACCCAAGGCCAGTGTCTTTTCCCAGGATGCCAGGCTGGGGTATAAGTCAACGGGGCTACCCAAGGTCATCAAGCTGCATCACCTGCCTTCAGGCCTATTTGAAACCCAGCCAGGATGCAGAGTTACCCGTTTTCTTCTGAAAGAGCTACAGCCATAGAGATATGGTCCCTCCTTTGCCATTTCTGGGATTTTTTTCAGTATATTTGAGTTTAAACAGCCTTAGAAGAAACTCAGAAGAAATTTAGGGACTGCCAGTATAAGAGGCATGTGGATGTGGAAAAAAAAAAAGGAAAATAGTTTGCAAAGGACTGGAACCTGGGAAATATCTCCATCATCATGCTGCCATAATAAAATGATCACTACATTTCATGCCATACTCTTCCCAAACACAAAGTAACATTTTTTTCTAGGAAATGTCTATAGTCCATGTTTTATTTCAAATATATCACTCTGTTTCCTTCAACAGGCAGAGCAAATTCAGAGGAGCAACATGTGGCTACATCCTCTTAACTGACCCAAGGCCAGTGTCTTTTCCCAGGATGCCAGGCTGGGGTATAAGTCAACGGGGCTACCCAAGGTCATCAAGCTGCATCACCTGCCTTCAGGCCTATTTGAAACCCAGCCAGGATGCAGAGTTACCCGTTTTCTTCTGAAAGAGCTACAGCCATAGAGATATGGTCCCTCCTTTGCCATTTCTGGGATTTTTTTCAGTAGGCAGTAAAGCAGCACTACTGGTCTACCGTCTTTAGTGGCACATGGCATCCTGTGCTAATGAGTGTGAGAAGTTCATTCTCACAAACCCATCTCCTCTTACATGATCATTTTTTTTTATGTTTAGCAAAGCTAAATTCATTTTAGAAACACTTACCTTGACTTCCAACCTCAGCTTTGATATGTAAAGAGCTCGGAAATCATCATCCCCAATTTTACAGCAAGAAAAACCTGGGCAAATTGAAAACCAACCCATTTTTTAAACACATAAGAAAAATGACTTCCTAGGACAGTACAATCAGATTTAACTAGAAAATCAAAATCTTGAGGTATGATGTCACATTTAAATAAAATGATCACTACATTTAATGTCATACTCTTCCCAAACACAAAGTAACATTTTTTCTAGGAAATTTCTAGAGTCCATGTTTTATTTCAAATATATCACTCTGTCTCCTTCAACAGGCAGAGCAAATTCAGAGGAGCAACATGTGGCTACATCCTCTTAACTGACCCAAGGCCAGTGTCTTTTCCCAGGATGCCAGGCTGGGGTATAAGTCAACGGGGCTACCCAAGGTCATCAAGCTGCATCACCTGCCTTCAGGCCTATTTGAAACCCAGCCAGGATGCAGAGTTACCCGTTTTCTTCTGAAAGAGCTACAGCCATAGAGATATGGTCCCTCCTTTGCCATTTCTGGGATTTTTTTCAGTAGGCAGTAAAGCAGCACTACTGGTCTACCGTCTTTAGTGGCACATGGCATCCTGTGCTAATGAGTGTGAGAAGTTCATTCTCACAAACCCATCTCCTCTTACATGATCATTTTTTTTTATGTTTAGCAAAGCTAAATTCATTTTAGAAACACTTACCTTGACTTCCAACCTCAGCTTTGATATGTAAAGAGCTCGGAAATCATCATCCCCAATTTTACAGCAAGAAAAACCTGGGCAAATTGAAAACCAACCCATTTTTTAAACACATAAGAAAAATGACTTCCTAGGACAAATGAGCACCGTAAAATCTAGAGAGACAGGCAAATTCACAGTTAGAGATGAGATCTCCTCATCCCTAAGAAAAAGCTGCAGGAGCCAAAAACTGGCAGGACACCATGAGATCCTGGTGTTCTGAGAAAGATCCTCTCCTGGCTCTGGCAGGGGGAAGAGAATAGGGTCATAAGCAGCACTACTGGTCTACCGTCTTTAGTGGCACTTGGCATCCTGTGCTAATGGGTGTGAGAAGTTCATTCTCACAAACCCATCTCCTCTTACATGATTATTTTTTTTATGTTTAGCAAAGCTAAATTCATTTTAGAAACACTTACCTTGACTTCCAACCTCAGCTTTGATATGTAAAGAGCTTGGAAATCATCATCCCCAATTTTACAGCAAGAAAAACCTGGGCAAATTGAAAACCAACCCATTTTTTAAACACATAAGAAAAATGACTTCCTAGGACAAATGAACACTATAAAATCTAGAGAGACAGGCAAATTCACAGTTAGAGATGAGATCTCCTCATCCCTAAGAAAAAGCTGCAGGAGCCAAAAACTGGCAGGAACACCATGAGATCCTGGCGTTCTGAGAAAGATCCTCTCCTGGTTCTGGCAGGGGGAAGAGAATAGGGTCATTGTGAAGGAAGCCAATGTGCTTCATAACTGCAGCATGTTCTTCATTACCACAGCTTACTCTCTTGGAGAAGACTTTGCCAGAGCCCTATCCCAGCTTGGGGGGGGATTACTCCCACTCTAGCCTGATTGAGCCGCATGGCCAAAACTGAAACACATTGAACAACAAAATGAAGAAAGTAATATTGGATTATAACCCAAAGTATAAACTAAATATCCATCTGCTATAAATAAATGACTGGATGGATAAATATACACATACACACATAAATGGGGAAAAGTTGACCAATCTTTAATGCAGAAGAATCCAAACCATTTATATAGATACTTTGCCTTCAAGGAGGTGGGGCAACACTTCTCACTCCTTGGCCTTGGGCTACACAGGGTGATAGCTTTCCAAAGAAGCTGGTATGGAAAGTGGGGGCAGAGTAACTTTACAGTCTATAAACCTGGCAAACACAACCTAGGCCAAATTTCAAGATTAATATCAACAGTAGAAAGTTGGGTTGATGCTTGACTCTTGACTTGATGTGATGAAAATGACACTTCACCTCTGTGGTCTCTTACTCCTAAAAACACATAACCTCAGTCTAATGAAGAGAAAAAACATTTTTAAAAATGTTGGAGAACATCCTGCCAAACACCTAACCAGTATTCCTCAAAACTGCTATGGTCGTCAAAAACAAGGCAAGTCTGAGAAACTGTCACAGCCAAGAGAAACCTGGGGAGACATGACAATTGAGTTAGTGTATTCAGGGTGGGATCCTGGAACAGAAGAAGGACATTGGGGAAAACCTAAGGGACTTTTGTTAAACTATGGACTTTAGTTAATATAAATGTATCACTATTGGTTCATTAATTGTGAACAATTACATATACACTAATGTCAGATGATAGGGAAATTGGGCGTAGTGTCTATAAGAACATTCTCTATTATCTTCACAACTTTTCTAAAATAATTTTTTTCTAAAATAAAAATCTTACTTAAAAAATTAACTTAGCTCACCCTAGAATCAGCAGCCAATATCAAATAAAAGCAAGTGTCTGGAACCTCTGCACAGCTGGACTTTTCATCATATCCAACCTCATTCCCTATTTTCCAATTCTTTCTGAAGAGCCCAACTCCTGGCCCCAGTTCTGTCTTTCACTTATAAAGGGAATAAGTACCTTGGACAAGAGACAACATTACACTTCATATATATTTGGGGATATATGGTGTGGGGAGTGGAGGCATTTTCATAGCTGCTCCTCTAAACATAAGGGCTGTATTTCTCCCTGTCACTCTGAGTCAAACTCCCACAGTGTCTGCTCTTACCTGCAGGTATATGCCTCCATTCCTGGGCCAGGTTTAGAATGTAGTTTGCAGGGACAACCATCTTGACCTGGTACTCCAATGAATTACCTTGTCCTCTGGTTCTGGGTTCTCTCTCACGTCTGCTTTTCCATCTCTGGGTAGGGAACACACTGGTGATGGAAATCTAGTCTCAAGAACAGACTGTTTCTTATCTTTATATGAGGCCACATATTTCATTTCTTTAAAAAATATGTTTTGTTTTTCACCATTTCTAGTGATTTAATGAAAAAATGTTGGATCTGGAACATGACCTTAGCATGTTATCTTAAAAGAGAAGACTAATTTAGTCTTTTTTACTAGACTATAACCTCCAAGACAGTGTGGACAACCACATCTGTCTTTTTCACCATTGTATAATTGGCACCTATCACAAAATCTAAGGTTGGCAGGTGCTTAATAAATATTTACTTAATGAAAAAAAATAGAGACCACAGATTATTGGTAACTCATGTTTTCTATCAGGAGAACCAATAGCCCACACATAATTGAGCCTAGAGCCCAGTTTTGAAAAAAAAAAAAAGAGCAAAAAAACCCTAACAAAAATCTTTTTATGCTTTTAATCCCCATTCCTGCCTATCTTTGTTGTAACAGGAAGAGGTTTTCAGGTTCTTAACAAGTGTCCTAGGACCAGTAAGCATGAGAAGCTTTAGGCAAAATCCTGAAGAAAGTTAAGTATACTCATGTCTCCCTTTTGTGACTTTTCCACATATAAAAAGGGATAGCTTAACATTGATCCCATTCAGACAGGTAACCTCAACTCAACTCTCTACAAGACATACAAGCTCCAATCAAGCATGTTACTATCAATAATACAACTTTTTTCCTGATCACTGTCTCTACCAATCAAAACCTTCCTGCCTTGTATTCCATTTTCAAGCCTGTTCTCAACTAAAAAATCTGCTAACACTCATGTCTTCCTAAATTTGGTATCACTGTTATAATACTGGATGATATTTAAGTAGTAAGTCTATGAGTGGAATTTGCCCAAGCAGTTATATACTTATTTACATACTAGTGGCCTGGTGCATGAAATTCATGCATGGGGAAGGGGTATCCCTCAACCTGGCCTGCACCCTCTCCAATCTGGGACTCCTCAGGGGATGTCTGACTCACTAAACCAGCAGTTGGACATCCCTCTCGCAATCCAGGACCACTGGCTCCTAAC